>NC_034197.2:26911740-27091740 GCF_002021735.2 Oncorhynchus kisutch | reverse complement strand
GAGCTGCCAGGGAGACTTACTGCAGCAGGAGAGAGCTGCCTGGGAGACTAACTGCAGCAGGAGAGAGCTGCCTGGGAGACTAACTGCAGCAGGAGAGAGCTGCCTGGGTGACTAACTGCAGCAGGAGAGAGCTGCCTGGGAGACTAACTGCAGCAGGAGAGAGATGCCTGGGAGACTAACTGCAGCAGGAGAGAGCTGCATGGGAGACTAACTGCAGCAGGAGAGAGCTGCAGCAGGAGACTTACTGTAGCAGGAGAGAGCTGCCTAAGAGACTTACTGCAGCAGGAGAGAGCTGCCTGGGAGACTAACTGCAGCAGGAGAGAGCTGCCTGGGAGACTAACTGCAGCAGGAGAGAGCTGCCTGGGTGACTAACTGCAGCAGGAGAGAGCTGCCTGGGAGACTAACTGCAGCAGGAGAGAGATGCCTGGGAGACTAACTGCAGCAGGAGAGAGCTGCATGGGAGACTAACTGCAGCAGGAGAGAGCTGCAGCAGGAGACTTACTGTAGCAGGAGAGAGCTGCCTAAGAGACTTACTGCAGCAGGAGAGAGCTGCAGCAGGAGACTAACTGCAGCAGGAGAGAGCTTCAGCAGGAGAGAGCTGCCTGGGTGACTTACTACTAGCCTACCAAAACCACCCAGAACTACTCTGACAGAGATTTATATTTAAACAAAAAAAGTTAAAGGGAGAGCTTCTTCTCTTGAGGTCAGTAGGCCACACAGTACCTACCCACACAAGTCTTCCTGAACATGTCGTACTGGTAGCCCGTCTGGCAGTCACAGCGGTAGGAGCCGGGCAGGTTGTGGCAGATCTGTCCCTCCCCACAGCGGTGAAGAGCGCTCTGACACTCATCCACATCTGGACACAGGAAGGTAGAGAGGAAAGATACAGAGTGGGTACTGTGGCTCAATGTCAACCATCTCTATTAAAAACTTGTTGATGGTATTAACCTGTTAACAGGTTAATGAAAACTCCACAGATCTGTATACCTCTCCTCCTCTTACCTATGCATCTGGCTCCGTCTGGACTGGCATGGTAACCCCGGCTACACATTATGATCTTCCTCTGGCAGCTGTAGGATCCCACAGTGTTGATACAGTTAAAGCCTGGACTGCAGGGCTGGCCCACGACACCACATTCATCTATGTCTGATGGATGGAGAGGGCGATGGAGGGAGGAGAGAGGGCGGATAGACACAAGGTTGGAGACAGAAGGAGGGAGGGACATTTTGAGAAGGGAAGATAGAAAAGGAAGAACAGAGGACCACAGGAGGACAGAGTCCGAGAGAGATGGCAGCCAGTTAGTCACACTGTGTTACTCAGAGGCATACATACATCATACACTCCCATTCCCTGGGATCATTTTGGTGTGTGTTTCCCTCTATTTTCTCATCTTCTAACCCTGCCTTTGACTGTTTTTCAGTGGTTCAGAACTGCCTCGACATGCCCCAGTTCCTGTCCCCCAGGCTCATTCCTCAGTATCAGAATGTACTGACTGGAGGAAGGTTGGCTTTCATCCACCCCACTGCTGCCCACTCTGCTCCCCTCTGATCCCCCTCCTGTGTGGCATTCAACCCCTCTATACCTGGTCTGGGTATACCTTTACATTTATATTGACACACTGTTATAGTTATATTCATAATGTTACATTCACACTATTACTCTTGTTAACAGTGGCCCAGGTCTGCCCAGCCCAGTTAGTCCCGACAGCCCCTCTTACCAATGCAGTTTCCATGTGTGTCCTGTGTGAAGCCCATGGAGCAGCGAGGTTTGGCACTACACCTGAACGAGCCCTCACTGTTCAAACACTCAAAGCCTGGCCCACAGTTATGAGTCCCCTGAAAACACTCATCAACATCTGCAAACAGAGACAGGAATAAGCAGGATGCATATTAGAAATGAAATCTAATGTATGACAAATTATGTAAAAACATGTTTGGTTGGTGATCTATTGTCAGTTTGTAATCAATCTATTGTAATCCATTAAATTGCTTAGAGAAGTAAAACCTGTTAGAGTGTAATGTCTACTGTAACCACTGGGTGTCACTGTGTTACTGTGGCTTTGAAACAGCAGCTAGAGCACCCCTAAATTAGCAGATAAATCATTTCACATAGATCTATTTATACACTCTCCTTCCCCTTTAAAGAAAACAATCAACAGTAAAAAGGTTAATTCTCCAACTTCAGAGAGGATCCTAGGAATGTTTCCCCCACCAATCCTCCTCATTACATTAGCACAACAGCAGATACAGCTTCTTATTTCTCCATGATGAATCACCTCCAATGAGCCAGCCTGTCAGACCATAGTTATGTGCATTAGTCTTCCTATTCTCTGGTGCTTGTATCTGTGACAGTAGAGAGCAGTGAGTTCCCCCAGAGCAGAGCTCCTTACAGCTCGTTCACCTGTCTACACTGGGATTCCCCTGATGTCAATCATCCTGACAGATCTGCTGTTGTACACAGCCTTGTCACTGCAGAGAAATCACATCTGTCATAAACAGGGCTTAGAGAGCGATCTTCTCTCTCTCTCTCTCTGTGTGTGTGTGTGCATGCAGAAAACAAGTGTGTGTGTGTGTGTGTCTTCCTCTGTGCATGAAGCCACATGTACTGTACGTCTGTGAGGCTCTATGATCCCTGTAGGGACATCATATGGTATGTACCATGTTAAAGCCTCAGCTTGGCCCCTGGGAAGGGCAGGGCTTCAACTAGCACATTAAGACAATCCTGGTCTTGGCACGGCTGGCACAGGACTGAGTGAAGCTCTGACAGACCCAGACATACTGAGACAGAGAGAGACCGCGCTCAGGGACAGGAATAAACGTGTGAGAGATTGGCAGGGTGCTCAGTCGCAGTCAAAGCAATACTATAGGAAGGTAATTGGCTCATGACAAATCAAGGAGGGAGCTGGCTCGACAACCTCACAAAGGCGAGGGAGATCACTCTACCCAAGCAGGGGCAGCAATTATTGGATAAGAAATTGGGGAAGACAATCAACTCCTGGAGTAAGCAGTGAGGAGAGAATTTGCTTTGTAAGATGTAGGAGGGGAGGAGACTTCAGTCGATGAGAGGGGAGTTTAATTGATGTGGAGTAATTGGGCAGGGAATTGAAAGAGGAGTAGAAACATAACAACACAGTCTCCATCCCACACTCCAACCAGCCGACAGAAGTGGCAGCAGTTATGAGCACCGTGTTTAAATGCTCATTTGGTTGACTCACTGCTGTGCGAGTTTCATTTCCGTTGAAGCCCAGAGCAGCTGTAGTCCCTACTCTAACACCCTCTAACAGAGCAGCTGTAGTCCCTACTCTAACACACTCTACCAGAGAGCAGCTGTAGTCCCTACTCTAACATCCTCTACCAGAGAAGCTGTAGTCCCTACTCTAACACCCTCTACCAGAGCAGCTGTAGTCCCTACTCTAACACCCTCTACCAGAGCAGCTGTAGTCCCTACTCTAACACCCTCTACCAGAGCAGCTGTAGTCCCTACTCTAACACCCTCTACCAGAGCAGCTGTAGTCCCTACTCTAACACCCTCTACCAGAGCAGCTGAGACCCATCTCTCTCTCCATTTCCTTCCAGTAGTCAACAACAGGACTTTAACAACTTGCTCATCTCATAGCTCTATCTCAGAGCACACTGGCTGTGGATAAGAGCCCACAGTTAGCGTATTCTGCCAAGTGTGGGCAATGGAAATAATGATGAAGGCTGTGAGGTTTCTTTTTGAGTTGGAGCATTGTACATTCTCCACCAACATAAACACAAGTCAAGTGAAATTTTCGTATAGAGGGTATGCAGGCAAAACCTAATGCTAATATCTTGTTTATAATCATATTCAGCATCAAATAGACTTGTTCGTGTGGTCAGTTAAAAAATGATGTCATTACTGTACTGTAGCTTACATGAAGCATGGTTCAAGATCTAATTGGCAGCTCCCAATCTCTGACTCGTAGTCACTCCCATGGGTGGCAACTGTGATTGTTTAGTTTTACAATGTGCTTTCCTCACATTGTGAAAGGTCAAATTAATACACACCAGTTGTTGTGTTGCTACTAGTTACAACTATACATGGGTGTACTGGAGAGTGAATGATTTGGGTGTTGTACAGTTTGCAGCTACTGTTCTGTCTCCATACCTTCACAGACGTCGTTGTTGATCTGGTAACCCAGAGAACAGGTGATCTGACACACAAAACTACCAGCCGTGTTCACACATCTCTCATTCATCTGACAGGTATGAGTGGACATCAAACACTCATTGATATCTGTGTGAAAGGAGAGAGAGGTGGAGAGAAACCAAGAGAGACACCGAGAGAGACACCAAGAGAGACACCAAGAGAGACACCGAGAGAGAAACCAAGAGTGAAACCAAGGGTGAAACCGAGAGACACCGAGAGAGAAACCAAGACAGACACAGAGAGAGAAACCAAGAAACCAAGACAGACACCGAGAGAGAACCAAGGGTGAAACCGAGAGAGACACAGAGAGAGACACCGAGAGAGACACCGAGAAAGACACCAAGGGTGAAACCGAGAGAGACACCAAGAGAGACACGAGAGAGACACCAAGAGTGAAACCAAGGGTGACACCGAGAGAGACACCAAGAGAGACACCAAGACAGACACCGAGAGAGAAACCAAGACAGACACCGAGAGAGAAACCAAGGGAGACACCAAGACAGACACCGAGAGAGAAACCAAGAGTGTAGGAGGGGAGATACAAAAGCAAAAAGAGAGAATGAAAGCACGAGACAAGATGGAGAGAGAGGGGAATGGGATGGAAAGGGTACATCAGAGTAAGTGAGGGAAATAGAGGGGGAAAGTAAGCACATTGGAATACCCTAGTCGCCCCTAGTCCTGTTAAATTCATGGTGTAACACAGGGGCAGTCCCAAATAGATTAAGCAGCCTGGCCTCCACATAGGGAAGGGATTGGGGGCACAGCCACAGGGTGTAAGTCTCACACAATGAGAGATCTGTCAAAACACTGCACCACCATGTCACAACAGAACAATCCACTGCCACCAAGCAGGAAGTCTCAGTCTGCTAGAAGTGATGGCTTATCCCTTCAATATGGAATCCGAGCAATCTCTAACAAGGGTGGCGTAACATATGCTTTTCTACAAGATGACTTAAACAGATACAGTAGCTCACTAATCAGCTTCATGGTAACAACCATACAATCCCATATTGTCTCAACTAGTAGACGTGTGTGGCATATAGTACTGTAAGGACAGTGTGAGATCAACACATTTAATCACATAGTGGAGCCTGCCTCCAAGTATAAGGCTCTGTTAGTCTGCAGCCTGGTGTCTTCGCCTCCAATGTCACTGTGAGAAAGGGAATTAGTCCTCTGGTCAGCAATGTGCATGAATGCTCTGCCCACCTGAGGACCTTTCCATGTCCTGTGTTTGAGGAGTGTAAAATCCACTTGTCACTTAAATCTGGATTGATTGCTTTCATTTTACTCTGGTGACTCTTTCCAACTCTTGCTTGTGCCATTAGTGTGTTCCTGTTAATGTAATGATCTGTTAGTGTGTTCCTGTTAATGTAATGACCTGTTAGTGTGTTCCCGTTAATGTAATGACCTGTTAGTGTGTTCCCGTTAATGTAATGACCTGTTAGTGTGTTCCTGTTAACGTAATGACCTGTTAGTGTGTTCCTGTTAATATAATGACCTGTTAGTGTGTTCCTGTTAATGTAATGATCTGTTAGTGTGTTCCCGTTAATGTAATGACTGGGGAAACCTTTGTAATGACCTGTTAGTGTGTTCCCATTAATGTAATGACCTGTTAGTGTGTTCCCGTTAATGTAATGACCTGTTAGTGTGTTCCCGTTAATGTAATGACCTGTTAGTGTGTTCCCGTTAATGTAATGACCTGTTAGTGTGTTCCTGTTAATGTAATGACCTGTTAGTGTGTTCCCGTTAATGTAATGACCTGTTAGTGTGTTCCCGTTAATGTAATGACTGGGGAAACCTTTGTAATGACCTGTTAGTGTGTTCCCATTAATGTAATGACCTGTTAGTGTGTTCCCGTTAATGTAATGACCTGTTAGTGTGTTCCCGTTAATGTAATGACCTGTTAGTGTGTTCCCGTTAATGTAATGACCTGTTAGTGTGTTCCCGTTAATGTAATGACTGGGGAAACCTTTGTAATGACCTGTTAGTGTGTTCCCGTTAATGTAATGACTGGGGAAACCTTTGTAATGACCTGTTAGTGTGTTCCCGTTAATGTAATGACCTGTTAGTGTGTTCCCGTTAATGTAATGACCTGTTAGTGTGTTCCCGTTAATGTAATGACCTGTTAGTGTGTTCCCGTTAATGTAATGACCTGTTAGTGTGTTCCCGTTAATGTAATGACCTGTTAGTGTGTTCCCGTTAATGTAATGACCTGTTAGTGTGTTCCCGTTAATGTAATGACTGGGGAAACCTTTGTAATGACCTGTTAGTGTGTTCCCGTTAATGTAATGACTGGGGAAACCTTTGTAATGACCTGTTAGTGTGTTCCCGTTAATGTAATGACCTGTTAGTGTGTTCCCGTTAATGTAATGACCTGTTAGTGTGTTCCCGTTAATGTAATGACCTGTTAGTGTGTTCCCGTTAATGTAATGACCTGTTAGTGTGTTCCCGTTAATGTAATGACCTGTTAGTGTGTTCCCGTTAATGTAATGACTGGGGAAACCTTTGTAATGACCTGTTAGTGTGTTCCCGTTAATGTAATGACTGGGGAAACCTTTGTAATGACCTGTTAGTGTGTTCCCGTTAATGTAATGACTGGGGAAACCTTTGTAATGACCTGTTAGTGTGTTCCCGTTAATGTAATGACCTGTTAGTGTGTTCCCGTTAATGTAATGACTGGGGAAACCTTTGTAATGACCTGTTAGTGTGTTCCCGTTAATGTAATGACTGGGGAAACCTTTGTAATGACCTGTTAGTGTGTTCCCGTTAATGTAATGACTGGGGAAACCTTTGTAATGACCTGTTAGTGTGTTCCCGTTAATGTAATGACTGGGGAAACCTTTGTAATGACCTGTTAGTGTGTTCCCGTTAATGTAATGACTGGGGAAACCTTTGTAATGACCTGTTAGTGTGTTCCCGTTAATGTAATGACTGGGGAAACCTTTGTAATGACCTGTTAGTGTGTTCCTGTTAATGTAATGACCTGTTAGTGTGTTCCTGTTAATGTAATGACTGGGGAAACCTTTGTAATGACCTGTTAGTGTGTTCCCGTTAATGTAATGACCTGTTAGTGTGTTCCCGTTAATGTAACGACCTGTTAGTGTGTTCCCGTTAATGTAATGACATATTAGTGTGTTCCCGTTAATGTAATGACTGGGGAAACCTTTGTAATGACCTGTTAGTGTGTTCCCGTTAATGTAATGACTGGGGAAACCTTTGTAATGACCTGTTAGTGTGTTCCTGTTAATGTAATGACTGGGGAAACCTTTGTAATGACCTGTTAGTGTGTTCCCGTTAATGTAATGACTGGGGAAACCTTTGTAATGACCCGTTAGTGTGTTCCTGTTAATGTAATGACTGGGGAAACCTTTGTAATGACCTGTTAGTGTGTTCCCGTTAATGTAATGACTGGGGAAACCTTTGTAATGACCTGTTAGTGTGTTCCCGTTAATGTAATGACTGGGGAAACCTTTGTAATGACCTGTTAGTGTGTTCCTGTTAATGTAATGACTGGGGAAACCTTTGTAATGACCTGTTAGTGTGTTCCCGTTAATGTAATGACTGGGGAAACCTTTGTAATGACCTGTTAGTGTGTTCCCGTTAATGTAATGACTGGGGAAACCTTTGTAATGACCTGTTAGTGTGTTCCCGTTAATGTAATGACTGGGGAAACCTTTGTAATGACCTGTTAGTGTGTTCCCGTTAATGTAATGACTGGGGAAACCTTTGTAATGACCTGTTAGTGTGTTCCTGTTAATGTAATGACTGGGGAAACCTTTGTAATGACCTGTTAGTGTGTTCCTGTTAATGTAATGACCTGTTAGTGTGTTCCCGTTAATGTAATGACTGGGGAAACCTTTGTAATGACCTGTTAGTGTGTTCCTGTTAATGTAATGACTGGGGAAACCTTTGTAATGACCTGTTAGTGTGTTCCCGTTAATGTAATGACTGGGGAAACCTTTGTAATGACCTGTTAGTGTGTTCCCGTTAATGTAATGACTGGGGAAACCTTTGTAATGACCTGTTAGTGTGTTCCCGTTAATGTAATGACTGGGGAAACCTTTGTAATGACCTGTTAGTGTGTTCCCGTTAATGTAATGACTGGGGAAACCTTTGTAATGACCTGTTAGTGTGTTCCTGTTAATGTAATGACCTGTTAGTGTGTTCCTGTTAATGTAATGACTGGGGAAACCTTTGTAATGACCTGTTAGTGTGTTCCCGTTAATGTAATGACCTGTTAGTGTGTTCCCGTTAATGTAACGACCTGTTAGTGTGTTCCCGTTAATGTAATGACATATTAGTGTGTTCCCGTTAATGTAATGACTGGGGAAACCTTTGTAATGACCTGTTAGTGTGTTCCCGTTAATGTAATGACTGGGGAAACCTTTGTAATGACCTGTTAGTGTGTTCCCGTTAATGTAATGACTGGGGAAACCTTTGTAATGACCTGTTAGTGTGTTCCCGTTAATGTAATGACTGGGGAAACCTTTGTAATGACCTGTTAGTGTGTTCCCGTTAATGTAATGACCTGTTAGTGTGTTCCCGTTAATGTAACGACCTGTTAGTGTGTTCCCGTTAATGTAATGACATATTAGTGTGTTCCCGTTAATGTAATGACTGGGGAAACCTTTGTAATGACCTGTTAGTGTGTTCCCGTTAATGTAATGACTGGGGAAACCTTTGTAATGACCTGTTAGTGTGTTCCCGTTAATGTAATGACTGGGGAAACCTTTGTAATGACCTGTTAGTGTGTTCCCGTTAATGTAATGACTGGGGAAACCTTTGTAATGACCTGTTAGTGTGTTCCCGTTAATGTAATGACTGGGGAAACCTTTGTAATGACCTGTTAGTGTGTTCCCGTTAATGTAATGACTGGGGAAACCTTTGTAATGACCTGTTAGTGTGTTCCCGTTAATGTAATGACTGGGGAAACCTTTGTAATGACCTGTTAGTGTGTTCCCGTTAATGTAATGACCGGGGAAACCTTTGTAATGACCTGCCAAACAAGCTCTGGTAATGGCTGAAATGGGCTCAATGGAATACATAGGCATTCTGTTGCCTCTATAAAAACACAAACGTTTCGTCTGGGATTTAACGCATCGTCTCGGCAGTTATATCACAAGAAAGAGAAGAAAGATAACATTATTTTTGTGGGTGTTGATGTTTGTGCAATTGAAAAAAAGGTATGTTTTAATAAAGTTTAAATGTTTACAAATTAGATGCGCTGAAATAAAAGCATCTTTCCAAACAGGAAAACTGGGATGATAGTGATATTATGTCTGATCTCACATCACAGTTTACTGGTCACACACATGGTTAGCAGATGTTATTGGTCACATACACATGGTTAGCAGATGTTATTGGTCACATACACATGGTTAGCAGATGTTATTGGTCACATACACATGGTTAGCAGATGTTATTGGTCACATACACATGGTTAGCAGATGTTATTGGTCACACACATGGTTAGCAGATGTTATTGGTCACAAACACATGGTTAGCAGATGTTATTGGTCACATACACATGGTTAGCAGATGTTATTGGTCACACACATGGTTAGCAGATGTTATTGGTCACACACATGGTTAGCAGATGTTATTGGTCACATTCACATGATTAGCAGATGTTATTGGTCACACACATGGTTAGCAGATGTTATTGGTCACATTCACATGATTAGCAGATGTTATTGGTCACACACATGATTAACAGATGTTATTGGTCACATTCACATGGTTAGCAGATGTTATTGGTCACAAACACATGGTTAGCAGATGCTATTGGTCACATACACATGGTTAGCAGATGTTATTGGTCACACACATGGCTAGCATATGTTATTGGTCACATTCACATGGTTAGCAGATTTTATTGGTCACAAACACATTGTTAGCAGATGTTATTGGTCACATACACATGGTTAGCAGATGTTATTGGTCACACACATGGTTATCATATGTTATTGGTCACATACACATGGTTAGCAGACGTTATTGCAAGTGTCACGAAAGGCTTGTGCTTCTAATTCCGACAGTGCAGTAATATCTAACATGTAATCTAACAATTCCACAAAAACGTCCTAATATACACAAAGCTAAGTAAAGGGATGAAATAAGAATGTATACATATAAATATATGGATGAGCGATGACCGAGCGGCATAGGCAAGATGCAATAGATGGTATATATAAGATACAGTATATACATATGAGATGAGAAAGGCAATATATGTAAATATTATTAAAGTGACTAGTGATCCATTTATTAAAGTGGCCAATGATTTCAAATCAGTATGTAGGCAGCAGCCTCTCTGTGTTAGTAATGGCTCTATAGCAGTCTGATTGCCTTGAGATAGAAGCTGTTTTTCAGTCTCTCCGTGCCAGCTTTAATTCATCTTCTGGATGATAGCAGGGTGAACAGGCAGTGGCTCATGTGGTTGTTGTCCTTGATGATATTTTTGGCCTTCCTGTGACATCTGGTTCTGTAGGTGTCCTGGAAGACAGGTAGTTTGCCCCCAGTGATGCGTTAGGCAGACCTCACTACCCTCTGGAGAGCCTTACGGTTATGGGCGGTGCAGTTGCCATACCAGGCGGTGATACTGCCCGACAGGATGCTCTCGATAATGCATCTGTAAAAGTTTTTGAGGTTTTAGGTGACAAAACAAATTTCCTCAGCCTTCTGAGGTTGAAGAGGCGCTGTTGCGCCTTCTTCACCACGCTGTCTGTGTGGGTGAACCATTTCAGTTTATCCGTGATGTGTACGCTGAGGAACTTAAAACGTTCCACCTTCTCCACTACTGTCCCGTCGATGTGGATAGGGGGGTGCTCCCTCTACTGTTTCCTGAAGTCCACGATCATCTCCTTTGTTTTGTTGACGTTGAGTGAGAGGTTGTTTTCCTGACACCACACTCCAAGGGCCCTCACCTCCTCCCTGTAGGCCGTCTCGTCGTTGTTGGTAATCAAGCCCACCACTGTTGTGTAGTCCGCAAACTTGATGATTGAGTTGGAGGCGTGCATGGCCACACAGTCATGGGTGAACAGGGAGTACAGGAGGGTGCTATGTACGCACCCTTGTGGGGCACCAGTATTGAGGATCAGCGAAGTGGGGATGTTGTTCCCTACCTTCATCACCTGGGGGCGTCCAGTCAGGAAGTCCAGGACCCAGTTGCACAGGGAGGGGTTGAGACCCAGGGCCTCAAGCTTAATGATGAGCTTGGATGGTACTGTGGTGTTGAATGCTGAGCTGTAGTCAATGAACAACATTCTTACATAGGTGTAATCTAGAGCCAAGAGTTGTGATTTTAAATTGCATGGGTATCCTTCTTGACACACTTGTTGAATCAGGCAAGAGAACATGATAACAATGGTAATTAATAATTAGCGAGGCAGTAGAGCGCAGGTAGGCCTAGAGACAAGTTTTTGGTGGTTGCAGCCCACTCCTTTATATTAATGTATTATTGTATACAAATACACCCAGTGTATATGCAAATAAGGCACATTTAATTTTAAAGTCACATGAGGTTGGTGGCACCTAATTGGGGAGGATGGGTTTATGGTAATGGCTGGAGCAGGATGAGTGGAATGGTATCAAATACATCAAACACAAACATAATTTGTTTTCCAACAGGACAACGACTTAACACAACTCCAGGCTGTGTAAGGGCTATTTGACCAAGAAGGAGAGTGATGGAATGCTACGTCAGATGACTTGGCCTCCACAATCACCCGACCTCAAACCAATTGAGATGGTTTGGGATGAGTTGGACCTCAGAGTGAAAGAAAAGCACCCAACAAGTGCTCAGAACTCCTTCAAGACTGTTGGAAAAGCATTCCTCGTGAAGCTGGTTGAGAGAATGCCAAGAGTGAGCAAAGCTGTCATCAAGGCAAAGGGTGGCTTATTTTAAGAATCTCAAATATGAAATATATTTTGATTTGTTTAACACTTTTTTGGTTACTACATGATTCCATATGTGTTATTTCATAGTTTTGATATCTTCACTATTACTCTACAATGTAGAAAATACTCAAAATAAATAAAAACCCTGGAATGAGTAGATGTGTCCAAAGTTGTGACTGGTAAGGTGTATATGAGTGCATTATAAGAAAAAAAGTGACATTTGACAAAACATTTAACACCGGAATTCCATTCATTATGTCCGTGCCAATTCAATGTTTTTTTGAACTATAATTCAGTCAATATCTTCATTCATTGTCCAACTGTTGCATTTATTAGAATAGCTTTAAACAATTACGATGACCGTGTCTAATCTGGTACACAGAGAGCAGCTCTACTCTGCTCCAGGGGCACTGGGGGGAGACTGAGGAGAGACTGGTGTCAGTGACAGCCATTCAGAGACACTGCACGACTGGAACTGCTGAAAGACTGAGCTGGTGTGTGTGTGCGTGCGTGCGTGTGTGTGTGTGTGCGTGTGTTTCTTTTTTCTTACCTTCACAGGATTGTCCGTCAGCCATCAGAGAGAACCCAGGGAAACATGAGCAGCCAGGTCTACCAGCCACTGAGGAGCACTGTTGCATACAGAGGCCATTTCCTGCTCAGAGGGTCACAACACAGCTCAACATCACACCAAAACACACCACAACACAACAGTAGTCAAGGTGACATACGTCACAGGGGGCCAGCCCTGTGTGTGTGTTATATAACCTCTGTGTGATTTACTGTATCCCTGTGTACTCATTTCCTGTTTCCACTTTGACCCCTGACCTGTTCGGATTGTATTTCCTCCTGTGTCCCAATGGAACGGGATCTCCACCCTGGAATTATGGAGCCAAACGCACACACCCTGAGGAGACCCCCACTACATACTATGCTGGACTACATGGGGATGGCTGGATACTTCGCAATACACACAGGAGCTTTGTGGCCTTTGACGCAATCTTAAAACTTGTATGTGACATTTAGAAGTACAATGGGTCAAACATAACTAAAATGGACAAAGGCGGTTAAAGTATTTAACTGAAGGAGGAAACATCTGTCATGTGAAGGAATGTGACATGAATTATACTAGAAGGGTGCATGACTGAAAATCTTCTAGGCTTTGTGCTCTCTTAGGGGACTAATTGGTGTCTTCATTTACCTTTCTATTCCGTACCAAATATTCTGTTCCACTTTGGTTCCTCTAATGCTGTCGCGCCATCATAATGGGACTCCTTCCACACACTGATTCTAGACATGCATTTGGGTTCTTCTATCAAGACTAATGACTGATTTTAAGGTATGAAAACACAGTTCATGTGGTCTGCCAGGTCTACAGTAGATAGGCACCACTCTGGCCTACTGTCAGGTTCTACCCACCCTCACAGGGGTTAACAGAGGTTGGAGTGTTGGAGGGTGCGGTGGAGGTAGCCTCAACCTCTGGCCTGTCATCCTCTCTCAACTTGTTCTCTTCATCTACCGTCTCTGTGAAAACAGAAATAAACTCATCACGGAAAGTACTAATTAAACAGTATAACCAACAAACCGCCCAGTCATCCTGTCTTGGTGGTTAAAGAGAGAGCTGTGAAAGGCTAGGCGGCAACAGGGCACAGATGAAAGTTCCCTTAGAGACAGAGAGTTGAGGCACGACAGGAAAAGGCTTGGCCTGCAGACAAACCTGTGTTTTTATCAGCCTGCAGACTCACTGCACCTTTCTGTAAAGTAGGTCTCACATTAGATTCCTGTTGAGACAGGCTTGTGCTGGTGAAAGCCCCATTCGATAAATGTATGGCACACATACAGTAGCCTAGAGTCGGTTGGAAATACCTGAACATACTGTATTTACTAGTCTAAATGTATGAAGGCTACTGAACTGTGAAGAAAGGCTTTATCAAAACAGTATGAGATCTGGGGGCTAGAGGTGTCACTACAGATCCGGGTTCGATCCCAGGCTGTGTCGCAGCCGGCCGCGACCAGGAGACATTGGCCCAGCGTCGTCCGGGTTAGGGAGGGTTTGGCCAGCTGGGATGTCCTTGTCCCATCACGCTCTAGCGACTCCTTGTGGCGGCCGGGCGCATGCACGCTGGCCCTGGTCGCCAGCTGTACAGGGTTTCCTCTGACGCATTGGTGCGGCTGGCTTCCGGGTTAAGCGAGCAGGGTGTCAAGAAGCAGTGCAGCTTGGCAGGGTCGTGTTTCGGAGGACACATGACCTTCACTTCTCCTAAGTCCGCACGGGAGTCGCAGCGATAGGACAAGACTGTAACTACCAATTGGGGATGAAAAGGGGTAAAAAGTACACAAAGAAATTACCATAAAAAATGTAGAAATTAGATCTGAATAACAATTATCAGTCTGAATCAGAGACAGTAGGCAGGAAGCAAGGAAAATCATATGCTGTCAGAAGTGTGGACAAATATGGACAGATAGAGTCTGGCAGGAGTCTGAAAACACAGAAGGCTGTTAATCATACTGTTGAGAGAGTGGCTGTGAAAAATGGTTTGGCACAAAGGTACTACACTCTGGAATCAGTCATCCTTCACTGGTTTTATGTAATTAAACATAACTGTTCTATACTTTAGTTATTAGCCTGGGAGCCAATCTGTTTTTATCCAACTTGTCATCGTGTTGCCAATTAAGGCTACTGTGTGCCTTTATTCAAGGCCCAAACAGACAGGCAACCAGGCTAATAGCTATGTGGTCTTGCACATACAGTATTGTGGAGTACTGTACAGTACAGTGCATGGTCTGACATACTCTAACAACCTAAGAGTAGTTTTCCTTTACCTGGCACACAGCTGACCGCGTCCTTCTGCAGTACATAGCCAGGGTAGCAGGCACACCTGAAGGAGCCAGGGGTGTTGATACACCTGTGGTGGCATAGTGTTCCCTGGTAAACCTGGCACTCATCTACATCCTCCATCTCAGGAGGGCCCTCCACCGTGTTCTCCCTCTCCTGCTCCTCCTCCTCCCCGATGGAGAAGGCCTCTTTAGGGAACGGACTGTCTGACACTACAGGACAAGGAGAGAGGGCTGTCACTAATAGCCTAACCTTTATGTTGTACAGTAGAATAGAGTCAAGTAAAGCAGAAGGTAACCAAGGCAGAGAATACAGATCTGGAACTGTATCTTATTTCTTAAAACTGCATTGTTGGTTAAGGGTTTGTAAGTAAGCTTTTCATTGCAAGGTCTACACCTGGTCTACACCTGGTCTACACCTGGTCTACACCGGCGCATGTGACAAATACAATTTGATTTGATTTGTATCTCTCATAGAGGGGTCTATAGTAGTTCCCATCCTCACTCTGGCAGGGCAGTGAGGTGCACAAAGTGGGGAGATTCCACTACAAAGCCTCTCTTTTGTTTAACTCTGTGCCTTTCTTTGACAGGACACTGGTGTGTGTAGTGTGTTGGCAGGACAGTGGTGTGTGTAGTATGTTGGCAGAACAGCGGTATATGTATTGTGTTGGCAGGACAGTGGTGTGTGTAGTGTGTTGGCAGGGCAGTGGTGTGTGTTGTTAGGACAGTGGTGTGTGTAGTGTGTTGGCAGGGCAGTGGTGTGTGTAGTGTGTTGGCAGGACAGTGGTGTGTGTAGTGTGTTGGAAGGACAGTGGTGTGTGTAGTGTGTTGGCAGGGCAGTGGTGTGTGTAGTGTGTTGGCAGGACAGTGGTGTGTGTAGTGTGTTGGCAGGACAGTGGTGTGTGTAGTGTGTTGGCAGGACAGTGGTGTGTGTAGTGTGTTGGCAGGACAGTGGTGTATGTATTGTGTTGGCAGGACAGTGGATTGTGTATTGTGTTGGCAGGACAGTGGCGTGTGTAGTGTGTTGGCAGGACAGTGGTGTGTGTAGTGTGTTGGCAGGACAGGGGTGTGTGTAGTGTGTTGGCAGGACAGCGGTGTATGTATTGTGTTGGCAGGACAGTGGTGTATGTAGTGTGTTGGCAGGACAGCGGTGTATGTATTGTGTTGGCAGGACAGTGGTGTATGTATTGTGTTGGCAAGACAGTGGTTTGTGTTGGCAGGACAGTGGTGTGTGTAGTGTGTTGGCAGTACAGTGGTGAGTGTAGTGTGTTGGCAGGACAGCAGTGTGTGTAGTGTGTTGGCAGGACAGTGGTGTGTGTAGTGTGTTGGCAGAACAGCAGTGTATGTATTGTGTTGGCAGGACAGGTGTGTGTGTAGTGTGTTGGCAGGACAGTGGTTTGTGTAGTGTGTTGGCAGGACAGTGGTATGTGTATTGTGTTGGCAGGACAGTGGTGTGGTTGGCAAGACAGTGGTTTGTGTAGTGTGTTGGCAGGACAGTGGTGTGGGTTGGCAGGACAGTGGTTTGTGTTGGCAGGACAGCGGTGTATGTATTGTGTTGGCAGGACAGTGGTGTGTGTAGTGTGTTGGCAGGACAGTGGTATGTGTATTGTGTTGGCAGGGCAGTGGTGTGCGTGTGTGTGTGTGTGTGTGTGTGTGTGTGTGTGTGTGTGTGTGTGTGTGTGTGTGTGTGTGTGCTCAGGTATGTGACACTACCTCTCTTTGGCACTGCGGTTGGGTCAAGCACAGGCCTCTCTCTGAGGGTGTGCAAGCCATCTCCCTCCCCCTCCTCTCTCGCCACCTCCTCCTCTCCCTCACAGCAGGTGAGGAAGACATGGCTGCAGGGGTAGCCCAGGTACTGGTGGGCCTCACAGCGGTGGCCCTCCCTACGGAACCTCAGCCCCAGAGAGCAGCAGCTACAACACTCCTGTTGGGTGGACAGATTCAACATCAGACTGCTATATCTACCATATCAAGTGTCTTTCTTCTCTTTCTCTGTCTTAGTGCGCAGCAGGATGTTGTTCAGGCTACATGGAGGAGAAACATAACACTGAAGTCTTGACCACTGTGATATAGTGTTGCTGTACAGAAGTATTATATGACTTTGGTTATGTAGGGCCCATGGTGGGGTGGTGAAAGACAATATTTAACATTAGACCAAGGCCTTGAGTATATAATGCCCCCCTACTGTTCTGGGCGCTCTGGGTACTTCCTGGAAGACAGGTCTGATGGCAGATGAATGGCTCTGGAAATCTGGGCTAATACACTACATCTCCACACTACATCACAATGATTTGACTCTCACTGACATCAATAACAGACCTTGAGCTACATAGCAAAACATTTCCAGAAATATCAAATATCACTGCTTTCAAAATACCAGTGTCCAAGCTATTGATCTTGGCAGGATGGTGAAAATAGCCTGAGACATATCCTGCAGTACTGCAGTCTCGTTTCATGAGCGTGAAGCTCATAAATCTGTGGGAACCTTGACCACAAACATGGTCCTCCCTCTCTGAGTTGTCTAAATTGAATAAGAGGTAATTGAGTCACTGAGGGACTCTAAACGGTCCTCCTGATTGGTGTGGTCTTCACTGGCAATGACTAGGGCCAGTGGAAATCTGAAGGGAGGTTTTCTTTTAACTGCTTTTACGTTTAATCCATGAAACTGTGGCTATTCATGTCTTGTAGATGCATTTGGTTTGATTTAAATTAATTCTAGGTAGGCTATGTTTGACCTTAAATCATTTCTGGGGACTCCCCTAGCAAATTGTGTTGGCTCTGTCAACAGATCAGAGAATGAGGTAACATAAAATATCTGGCCATTTAACAAACACTTTCATTCCAAATCCAAGCATACCCTGTATATTCAGTGTTAGAAAAGAGGTAGGAGTTGGTTATATACTGTATATTCAGTGTTAGAAAGGCAGGAGGTAGGAGTTGGTTGTGCCAAGAACAACAGAACATTACTCACTGTATGGAATGTGGCCTATGTGTGAATCAAACCCATAACTCTGGGGCTACAGCTAGCACCACCAAACCAACCAACTTATGGGAACCACATTTACCTTGAAGGAGTCGACTCCACACTGGTCATTGTTGTCCACCTCACACACAACTCCCTCTCTGGCTGCATTCATACCAGAGAAACAGCGACTCTCCTTCAGAGAGCCCAGACAGCACTGTCTCTGAGCCGTCCTGGCAGAGAGAGACACACCCAGGAGAGATGTTAGAATTTGAGTCAGTGTTTTGACTGTACCTAGACCTAACTGTGGTCCTCCACTAGCAGTGTGTTGGCTAGCTGTGCCTCCCTCTGGCCAAAACCAGCATCATCTGGAAATGTTATGGAATGAAATTGGAAGTCTATTAGGGCAAAAATTCACACTACTACGCTGTGCAATGTAATGTGCGAGGGCCTGTAAAATGTATAGTTTTCATATTGGCACAAATTCTTTATAGATCGTGATCTCATTCACTTCATATTTAACACATCAACCACAAATACAACTTTCATGGAATCATGTCATACAATAATGACATGGGCCCACGAAGCGAAGTCACGTAAGATGCCATTTATAAGATTATCATATTTTACAAGTAGGCTAAAAACTAAACTAATGCATAGTTGGCTTGCCGTCAAAAACAAGTTGGCTGAAGCAGAAACAAACTTGGCAGCCGACCATCCCTCACTGGCATAGTGAAAGCAGCAAAGCTGACATTTATAACACACTCTATAACTAAGTAGGACAAACTCTGGTCCCTACCAATGAGTAATTCCTACAGAAAAATTGGGCTTCCTAAAACTTGTGTTTAGTGTGTCTCCATGGGCGTACCGACAGATGGAGTGTCTGTCCTCTCTGGGGAGCTCCATGTTGCTGCAGTGGCCATGGGCTGAGGCCCACTTCTCCCCTGTCTCACAGCAGGTCTCCACCAACTCCTTGGAAGAAACTACAGAAACACACACACACACACACACACAAAACAAACACACCAACAGACAGATGGGGTTTAAGTTTAAAAAATTTGAGGGAACACATGAAATTCTAACTAAATAGAATGAAGGAGAGATCACCATTGGAGAGGACAATCTCAAACTCTCTGACTATCATTCACGCAATACATCTCACCCAGTCCTTCATGGAAGTAAGGATTTAATGTGTAACATTGTGGTCTATGCAATATCCAAAGATACATAAATCTGAGGCAGTTTACTGAGAGTGTGTCTGCATCCCAGCTTGGCTGTTACTGCTCCACGTGTCTGCTAGAGTGATTGACTTTGCGCTGAATGTGCTTTGGTGAATAGACTGAATTCACATTCAGCAGCATGAGGAACAAATTATTTTATTATTTTCCACCTCCATCTCCCTCTCTCTGTTTCCCTGGCAGGGAGCACTGTGAAACCTTAGACTCTATAAAGTACACTCCAGAGCCAATGTATACAAAATCTTAGCTTGAAGGCTAATCAGTGTTCAGGCAACACAATATCACCCCATCCAGCACTAGGAACAGACAGAGGGGAAAAAATTATAATCTCATTTAGAGCCTGCCCAGTGATCATGACTATGATGACTCCAGATCAGTGCATTCCAATGTTGATTGGTGTTTCCTGTACTGTACTGTAGTTCTTTGTATAACAGGGCTTAGTTTGCTGCTAACAGTTTAGCTTCCTCCATTGTCTGACTGCCCCATTCTGGGCTCGAACCATTGACCTTCTGCTTTGCAACACATGTGACTGCTATCCTTGACAACATTCCAAAGGTTTGGGCCACCGAAAAGGTTGTGCACCGAAAATTGGACGGTGCAATCTGAGCCATTTCAAGCTAGCTATGGAATGAGTTTACGGTTCGATCTTAACTCCGTTACATTTGGACAGACTGAACCTAACCCTCTAGGTCAAAGATATGTTTCCCAGTGTAGCCATTCCAGCTGAAAAGGTAGGCCTGTAGCCTACAATACTGTATTTCTCTGGTTGGTATAATTAGGTCAATCTATAATGTGCCTCTTTCCGGCCATTTCTCCTACATGAACTCCTCGTTTGCTACTATTTTTGTTGCTAATGTAACATTTTGCTATGCTATCGTTAGTCCCATCAATACATCATTTGTTTGCATAGGGCTGTCAAATGATAAATATTTTTTAGGATTTGATGTGATTAATCACGATTAATCTCAAAATCAGAATTTGCTCAAATTGAGCTGTAATTTAAGGTGTCTGCAGCATTGTGACGTGTTTGTAGGCATATCATTGGAAGATTGGCCATAAGAGACTACATTTACCAGGTGTCCGCCCGGTGTCCTTTGTCGAAATTGCTGCGTAATCTACAAACTGCACGCATTCATCCATGTGACTCAGGGGAGAGAGGAGACTTCCACGAACGATATATCATCGAAGAGATATGTGAAAAACACCTTGAGGATTGATTCTAAACAACGTTTACCATGTTTCAGTCGATATTATGGAGTTAATTTGGAAAAAAGTTTGGCATTTTGATGACTGAATTTTCATTTTTTTTTGGCACAAAATGGAGCGATTTCTCCTAAACAAATAATCTTTCAGGAAAAACTGAACATTTGCTATCTAACTGAGAGTCTCCTCATTGAAAACATCCGAAGTTCTTCAAAGGTCAATTATTTTATTTGAATGCTTTTCTGGTTTTTGTGAAAATGTTGCCTGCTGAATGCTAATGCTAAATGCTATGCTAGCTATCAACACTGTTACACAAATGCTTGTTTTGCTATGGTTGAGAAGCATATTTTTGAAAATCTGAGATGACAGTGTTGTTAACAAAAGGCTAAGCTTGAGAGCTAGCATATTTATTTCATTTCATTTGCGATTTTCATGAATAGTTAACGTTGTGTTATGCTAATGAGCTTGCGAATAGCATTCCACTCCTGGATGCAGGTTTTTTTCATAGCTAAACGTGACGAACAAAACGGAGCGATTTCTCCTAAACAAATAATCTTTCAGGAAAAACTGAACATTTGCTATCTAACTGAGAGTCTCCTCATTGAAAACATCTGAAGTTCTTCAAAGGTAAATGATTTTATTTGAATGCTTTTCTGGTTTTTGTGAAAATGTTGCCTGCTGAATGCTAACGCTAAATGCTACGCTAGATATCAATACTGTTACACAAATGCTTGTTTTGCTATGGTTGAGAAGCATATTTTTGAAAATCTGAGATGACAGTGTTGTTAACAAAAGGCTAAGCTTGAGAGCTAGCATATTTATTTAATTTCATTTGCGATTTTCATGAATAGTTAACGTTGCGGTATGGTAATGGGCTTGAGGCTGTAGTCACGATCCCGGATCCGGGATGGCTCGACGCAAGAAGTTAAGCACACTTTCTTTAACCTCAAAGTCAACTTGTTGTGACATAGCATTGTTGATTTCAGCTGTATATATGATGTATTTGGAATGTTTTCCTGTTATTTTAAACACTTTCAGACAATGCGATTAATCACACAATAACAAAAAGGTGCACAAAAATTACAAAAGTTAACTCGAGTTTAAATATGAACTCTGACAGCCCTAGTTTTGCATAATAAAAGAATGCCAGATACAGATAATCATGTAATTTATTAAGAAATGTTTGGTCGTGTTCCCCTTCTCAGGTTTTGCATTGCATCAACCAATGGTTGCATGCCACGTAGTCGACTCTGCATTCAGGCACCAGATTGCTATAACGTAGGTAAAATACCTATCCAGGCATTGTAAGATCTTTCATGCGTCAGCAATATAGTCGGGCAGGACTTTATGATTGACATTGTTCTATCGCCAACCTGCTCTAATCTACTCACCACCTCTGTGAATTGTCTCTGTGAGGTGCGCACGCCAGTCAAATTCACCTTTTAGCCACAGGTTGTGTGCTGGCGCTTCTCGTTATTTGGTTTATCCCCTTTCAGTAATCATTTTGAATGTTTGTAAAATTAATGCAAATTATGTTTTTATATATTTTCAGCGTTAAGTACTGGCCATTCATATTTGTAGTGTGCAATGTTATTGCCTGTGAAATGTATTACCACTGCTGCCTATTGATAGGTGTTCATTTATGACTGTTCATTCTGTTACTGCTCCTTCCCAACTAGGCTGCCATGTCCTCTACTACAACCATCTTGGACCATGTCTCTCTTATGAGATAGTTTATATTATCATGGGACAACCAGGGTTGGCTAGTAAATTAGTACCAGGGATGACCTAATCAGATTACTGTCACGCCCTGACCTTAGTTATCTATGTTTTCTGTATTATTTTGGTCCGGTCAGGGTGTGACAAGGGTGGGTATATGTGTTTTTGTCCTGTCTAGGGTTTTTGTATGTTTATGGGTTTTCTAGTCTAGGGGTTTATATGTCTATGGTTGCCTAGATTGGTTCTCAATCAGAGGCAGCTGTTTATCGTTGTTTCTGATTGGGGACCATATTTAGGTAGCCATATTCATTGGGTATTTTGTGAGTTATTGTCTATGTGTAGTCGCATGTCAGTACTTGTTGTTTATAGCGGCATGGTGGTTTTGTATAGTTTGTTAAGTGTTCTTTGTTCATTAAAAGAAGAATGTATTCTAAACACGTTGCGTTTGGTCTCCTCTATAAAACGAACGTGACAATTACAAAAATAAAGTATCTGTAACCTGACCGCATTACTTAAAAATTACAGTTATATTCTTAAAAACATCTGATTACATTTGAGATGTTTTTTTCTAATATCAAGATGTGGGCTGCAAATGGTTGCCTTATACACATACTATTTTGGAACCTATTTTAAAGCTTGCTGAGCCACACTGTTTTCAGTGGGAATTAAAGCTTTCCCTTCTGTTGTAATCTGTTTGGAATCTCCAAAACGGCCACATTTTTTCTTGTTGGTGGCTTTCCACAGAAACTTTTTTTTTTACGTCAGGATTTGTAAAAAAAAAAAACATCATGATCTTTGTGTCAACACAGCTCCACCCTGTTCACTTCCCAAGCACTGGGATAACAAATCATCTGATTTCTCTTAGATCCATTACATCTGTCTATTGACATCTTTATCATACCAACTTGTTATGGTATTATTTCATTTTTTATTTGTACCTTTATTTAACTAGGCAAGTCAGTTAAGAACATAGTTCTTATTTACAATGACATTCTACCCCGGACGATGCTGGGCCAATTGTACGCCGCACTATGGGACTCCAATCATGGCCGGTTGTGATACAGCCTGGAATCTAACCAGGTCTGTAGTGATGCCTCTAGCACTGAGAAGCAGTACCGTAGACCGCTGCGCCACTCGGGAGCCCAAGGTAAGGGTGGGTCAGACACTCAAATGACCATTTCCTCTTTTACTGGCCACAATCTGCTTGGTGGCTTGGGGTAATAGGCCTATAATTTCACAATCAAAGAATTACGGTTGGGAAAGCTTTCCCTGGAACATGATAGTGAAGCTGACCTTTTAGCAGTGATGGCATGTCATCACGAAGATGCAGCAGGAATTTGAGCCAGCACTTGCCTAAGGATGCTGGGGGATTGGGTGGACAGAGTTAGAGAGAGAACTGATCGTTATGCAGAATCAATTGAGGAGGCAGATGCCGTCTAACCAAGGAAGTAATCCAAAAGGTATCATTACTCAAAATGAATCATTATTCATTTTGAGTAATTCAATGGATTTTGTTACTAATCATGTTTATTGTCATGTAATCTGCAATAAATTAAAATGTTCAAGTAATCCGTACCACCCTGGGGACAACATTGGTCAAATGACTCTTTTGTGCATTACAATGGTTTTGACAAATGACATTTCATAAAACGACATAACATCTTAAGACTGTTACGATATTATTGAAGGGTTTACCCTTGTGAAACGCAACTGGGACTTTGTTCTAAAACTGTGTTGTGTTTGTTGGAATTCTAGCTGCACTGTTTCTAAATCAGCAGACTGTAAAAACTCATTTGTATACCTTTTTATAACTTTCATTTGTCAATTATTATGTAGGCTGATTCAAATGTAGCACTTGATTTAATAGAAGAGCAGCTGGAGGCGGTACAGAGGAAAGTGCTAAGTGGAGATCTTTACCCAATACCATGATTAAACTCCACAGTCTACAAAATCAACTAAAGCATGAGTCCAATTAAAGAAACAGCCAGAAAGGATAAATAATGTGAAATTAGCATAGTATAACACATAAGCAAAAGTATTTGTTTGAAGGAGCTTATGTTAACTGGTCATTAATTCTCTCGTCATTAATTAACTTCCCCAACTTTTCTTAGTGATTCACTTTCCTTTGTTTTGGTCCTGATGGCCCACTCTCCTTGACATGCCTTTTCATGTGAGCACCAAGCTGTTTATTTCCAGTGGAGAATGTGCTGCACAGCAGTGAATAATTTATAGGTTTAGAAATGAAAAGATAGGGAACCTCAGAGAAGGCAAGGCCTCTTTGATGCAGAAATATCTGTCCCCATTCGTGCTCTCTGACAATGTTCTTTGAACCTGCGTGAATTTGTTATTATTATAAGACAGAGCTTCATCAGTCATCTTTTTTCATTTGCATCCTACCCATTTTATATCCATCTGGAATCAGCATAGCAATCATACAACGTAGTACAGAACGGTCCCATGTGC
This sequence comes from Oncorhynchus kisutch, assembly GCF_002021735.2. NCBI lineage: Eukaryota > Metazoa > Chordata > Actinopteri > Salmoniformes > Salmonidae > Oncorhynchus > Oncorhynchus kisutch. The sequence continues at coordinate 27,067,254 of NC_034197.2, read as the reverse complement.
TCAATAAAAAGGTAAGATATTATTTGCTGTTTGACTGGAATTCAGTTGAACATGCCAAAGCAATATTTGTGCAAGGTCTTAGTTGACAAATGTCTGCCCAGAAACACATACTTCTTATTATGAAATCTGTGAGTTTTTACAGAACCCAAGACCATTTTAAGTTTTGTTTTTTTTAAATGGGGAAAAGAGCTACTTTGAAAATACCACAATGCAGGTTTGATTGAATTGAGGCCTTTAAGTTAACGACATCAAAAAGGCTCTGAAACGAGACCCTGCAGATAAAGGTCAAACATTTAGACTGAAACAGCCACTTTACAGCCTTGAAACAATTACCTGGAGTAGCGGAACCATGTCTAAGCTCAGCCCATGAATATGCTGCATCTCTCTAATTAGGAGACTAAAGCAAATATGTTCCATTCAGGTGTGTAATCACCCCCATGGCTGATTTATCATGTGAGGAGGAAAGTTGTGGAGGTGGCCTTGATAGGTGGTTCTAGGTACATCTCTCTTTTCTTGGCCTGTCATTACATCTGTCTGCCAGCCTGTTAAGTTGCAGTAATATCACGCTCACACAGCACTGTAGCCCACCACCACCATCCATTGAGAGTATTGAAAACAAGAGGGGAGCAGCTCCCATTCCGACATGTCTCCATCCTTGTGCCATAAATTGGTGGCCGGCGCTGCTGTACAGTTTATCATTTGTTTTTATTTGACCCTTATTTTATCAGGTACATTGACTGAGAACACATTTTCATTTACAGCAACGACCTGGAGAATAGTTACAGGGGAGATGAGTGGGAAGTAATTAGCCATTGAGCCAAAAGTTAATCTTTTATCAAAATGTAGTGAAATAAAATTTCAATACAATACCCAAAAGGTACTCAATTGGTGGAACGCCCCAGCTGTCTATGACTTAACAGGGAGGGTGTTTCCCCCATCAGCATGACTTCCTTTCCATGGCCGGCTGAAGCATGTTGAAGAAGATAGCGTATTGACAGCTATTTATCCTGATCACCCTGATAGTGACTGAGTCTCATAGTAGTGATCGTAGAGCAGATGGACGTGTGTGATCCATCACTCTCTCTGGAGTCTGAACTCTTGACTGGGCTGTGGTTTGTGGTTGGGAGCCCTGAGTGCCATCCAGACCCCACTGTCTTTGATGGTTTCCCTCTCTAACCTCTGATCCTATTACATGTCCATGTGGTGTTGGATGGATGACCAGACCAGTACGAGGCACAGACACACACTGAAATGTCCCATCGCCTCGTCCCGACTCCTGATTGGCTACGGTGATCTGAATGATCACCATCATTGACATGATTGCAATCAATGTTACAGTATACAGTATAAATAGTTAGTTTAGGTCTGGCTGTTTGTTCCTTTCCACTGTTTTGCTAAGCATTCTGTAAAATATGTCTGTGAAAAATGCAAATAAATACAACTCATTTGATGATTTTGATTGACATTGGAACAGACTAGAATCAATCTGCATTTCAAGGATAGAGAATGTGATTATTTCCCTACATGTAGAGTTATGGTTAGATGCAACACACCCTCGCCAGACCTCTCATTTACTCCAACGTGTGGAGCCATTTCCTGTTGGTGTTCTATGGGTAATATATCACAGCCTGTTTTCACAACCCAAAGGACAGGATATTGTTTAATTCCATGCCTTGGCACATCCATCCAAATCCAGATTTTGCATTTTGTAACATCAGATACCACGGGGGGGGAATTGCCCAATTGCTCAGCATGGTTGGATTTGCAAGCTGCAGTTAAAACAGTCTCATTTATATGCAGCCATTCAGATGGGAACATTACTGTAAAGAAAGAACGCTTGTTATTTCCAAAAGGTGTTAGCTTTTCCTTTTAATATTGATGAGTAAGTATTCAAAAGCCTAATCCAATAGAGTTATACGGCAATAACCTCACCAAATATAAACACACACACACACACACACACACACACACACACACACACACACACACACACACACACACACACACACACACACACACACACACACACACACACACACACACACACACACACACACACACACACACACACACACACACACACACACACACACACTGAAGAGGGTTGCATTTCCGGGATCTGTCTTTAATTATTTGTTATATTTCTATTTTTTTGTTTATATTCTTAAAACTGCATTGTTGGTTAAGGGCTTGTAAGTCTGCATTTCACTGTTGTATTCAGCGCATGTGACAAATAACGATTTGATTTGATTTGTGGTCACACAGGTGAACCTCTCTAATCTTATTTGGCCCATTGCAAATGTTTGACTGCCAGGTCAAATCACATCAATGAAGAATAATAAAGCATATCATCTAATCTTTAACCATGAGAACAGATTTATAATATGCTGAAAATAGCTGCAAGCCATTGGCCTTACGTAACCATAATTGCAATCACATTCATGCAGATGGATACAAGTGGCAGAGCTGTTATTCAGTTGTATTTATCACCAATCTCATGCTATCTCTAGGTCTTGTTGACGATCTGGTTTCCTGCATATGGCTTTGTCGGGTTCATATTTTAAATTCTGAGTGGTTTTGTGGATAAGTTTGCCCTTTTATGGTAAAGACATGCAATAGTGAGATAAGCCTTCCTGGAAATGTCCTGGAAACCCCCCTACAGTAGATTGGCTAGAGGATGAACCACCTCCAAGCGCTACCCTCAAAGTAGCGGTAAAGATGAACCCTGATGTGGCCAGGTCTGGAATTCACACTCCTTTTCATCAGCACTAAAATTACATATCTGCCTAGTTCACTCCCAGATGCTACCAGGGACAGATTAATGCAGGAGTTTACCGGGGCTGAAGCCACTGGGCCCAGGCCCATTGGGGCCCCTAATTTTTTGTGAGAAAATAAATACATATAGTATATATTAGATATGTAATATATCTTTTTTAAATGTTTTACTGCAACCACCAACCACAGGAGGATTCAGGAGCCCTCTCTCAATGAATGTAGACAGGCTGCTGCTTCTTACTGCCGCTAAGCTAATCGTCAGATTGGGGGAGGAGAAGAGGTAGGGGGCACATGTGGGTAATTGGGGGGCCCTGCCTTGATTGGGTAACTGCGTAATAAATAAATGTGACTGGTCAATTGTGTGAGACAGGGGCCGGACCCAAGTCCCATAGGGGGCCCAAGAGACAAAGCAAATAAAATAAAATAAATCTGTCATTTTAATATTATTTTATCCAACCACAAGAACCCACTCTCAATGTTCAAAATACACCAGAGAGCATAATTTAGCAACAGAGGATCCATAGTTTTTTTTAAATGACTGTGGATAAAATTTTATGACAAGCATACACAGGTAACTGCAGAAATAAAGGAAACATAGTGTCTTAAAAGGGTGTTTGGCCACTACGAGCTGCCAGAACAGCTTTAATGATCCTTGTCAAAGATTCTACAAGTGAACCTAAACCATGACAGGAAAAATGCACCCCACACCATGACATATTATTTGTATCCTTCATTTACTCAAGTGTTTCCTTTATTTTGGCAGTTACCAGTTGCCTGTAGTCGGAAAGGCTGCTATTGGCCAGCATGCTAGCCAAATATACAACTTGTTGTGCTGTGGCCATAGACATATATAATCCATAGAAGGGTTTTGGAACCTCTTACCCTGGCAATTTGAAGATTAAACTCATAGGTACAATACCAATGGCTGCTAGTCCTCACTTGAATGGGAACTGCCATCTATGGATTATATTTCTATGGTTCATTGCAGCTACATGACAAAAAGTATGTGGACACCTGCTCGTCAAACCTGCTCATTCCAAAATCATTAATATGGAGCTGGTCTTTCCACTAGATATTGGAACATTGCTGCAGGGACTTGCTTCCATTCAGCCACAAGAGCATCAGGGCACTGATGTTGGGCGGTTAGGCCTGGCTAGTAGTCGGCGTTCCAATTCATCCCAAAAGTGTTTCATGTGGTTGAGGTCAGGGCTCTGTGCAGGCCAGTCAAGTTCTTCCACAGCAATCTTGACAAACCATTTCCGTATGGACTTTGCTTGGTGCACGGGGCATAGTCATGCTGAAACAGGAAAGAGCCTACCCAAACTGTTGCCACAAAGTTGGAAGCACAGAATTGTTTAGAATGTCATTGTATGCTGTAGCGTTCAAATTTCCCTTCACTGAAACTACAGGGCCTAGCCCGAACTATGACAAAAAGCCCCAGACCATTATACCTCCTCCACCAAACTTTACAGTTGGCACTATGCATTCGGGCAGGTAGCGTTCTCCTGGCATCTGCCAAACCCAGATTAATCTGTCAGTCTGCCAGATGGTGAAGCGTGATTCATCACTCCAGAGAACGTTTACACTGCTCCAGAGTCCAATGGCGACAAGCTTTACACCACTCCAGCCGATGCTTGGTGATCTTAGGCTAGTGTGCGGCTGCTCAGCCATGGAAACCCATTTCACAAAGCTCCCGATTAACAGTTATTTTGCTGACGTTGCTTTCAGAGGCAGTTTGGAACTCGGTAGTGAGTGTTGCAACCGAGGACAGACCATTTATACGAGCTAGGCACTTCAGCACTCAGCGGTCCCATTCCGTGAGCTTCTGTAGCCTACCACTTTGCAGCTGAGCCATCGTTGCTCCTAGACTTTTCCACTTCACAATAACAGCACTTATTGTGCTGTCCTCATTGCCTCTTAATACTGTTCATTCTGTGTGACACTTCATTGGCCTTGGCTATTGTTTGTTTGAATTCAAGACCTGTTGATCTCAGATTGTTAGAGTAGCCACTCATTTCAGTAATTTGTATGGTATTAAAAAAGATTCAGCTAATGTGTTCTATCATGTATATTAAGTAGAATTGCTAACATGTTCCCCATGTGTGGAAATCCTAAAAACACCTCTGCTCAACTGTAGGCTATGCAACATTGCAAATGTTATTATGTATTTATTATAAAGCAGCTTTTTCATCAATAGTACATTTATCACACATCGAACTGCATCTTGGTGCACGGATTTGTTTACAGAAAATGATGGTGTGCCGGGAAGTGGAGATGGGCGGGGCCTATATAAAAAAACAAAGTCGCTGGGGCCAATGATTTCTTAATCCGGCCCTGGATGCAACAGTAGGTGTTGTGAGCGGCAAATGTCCTCCTTGCTATATCCCTGACACAAATAATGAGGGCAAAAATTACAGCATAGTGGCTACTGAAAATTATTGAGTTTTGGACAAAAGTCCAAAATGACTTGAACTTTTTGTACACGCCTTAGATTTTCCTATGCCTGTTTAACAAATCGATCCCAAAATGGCTTCAGCTTGGTTGAGTAGGCTAAGTAAGTTTCTTGAGCAGGAGAAGAGTGTGAAAGTCTAGCGGAGCTCCAGTGATTAATGGTTGGATTGGGAGGACCAGTGCCTCATGGGAGAAGCGTAATCACAGTGAGCGTAATCACAGCGGCTCATGAGGGACCAGCGAGTAGCGCCCGGCAATCAGGCCACAACAGAGGTCTCATTCATCACATGTGTATTATGCCCTTTTCAGGTACAACCCCCTGTGAAATCCTACACCAACACGGCCATGACAGCATCAGAGTGCCTACAAACTCCCACAACTTGTAACTGGTAGAGGGAGGGTAGTAGCCCAGACTCCAGACGGAGCAGGGTAGTTAGACTCTAAAATATATAGATATTTTTTACTTCACTAGAAACTAGGCCGGTTTATGTGTAGTGAAAAATTGTTGTGTTTTTGTAGTGCATGCTTCTCCTTTCCTCTCCCAAAGACCCTGGCATGCTGCCCTAAAGGGGGTTGATAACAGGCATTATTCAGGGCCTTGTCAACTGAGTCTCTTCCTGTCCTTAAGGATATCACCATGCTGGAACCTCTTTCCCTTCACCCAGTGACCATGACCTCTGACCCTTACAGTAACAACAGGGCCAGGCAAGCAGGGCACGTGCTCTGGGGCCCCTGACCTCCATGGGGCCCTAATACTTTTTCTGGGGGGGGGGGGGTTGGTGGCACCCTGGTGGTCAAGCATATGAACACGTTATAAGAAATGGCAAAAAGGATAGGATGGCAGTAAATTAGCTTTAAAACGGCAACATTTTCTCTCAGCATCATGGCAAAATGTGTAGAATATCAGCAAATTCTCTTTAAAACTGCAACAAAAAAAATGGGTTGGGGGCCCCCTGGAGGTAGGAGCCCCAAATGTGGTAGTCCGGCCCTGCTTAACAATTACAGTTTGACCCAGAGGCTGGACAATAGCCAGGCCAGTCATCTCTATGTCGCTGCTCCAGACAGGGCAGAGATACTTAGGGTGTGTTGGACAGGCATGGATGTGAATGAACTAAGACTCTCTCAGTCAACCAACCGTGAAGCAACAGTAATCTACCATTTCATTTTTGGATGATATCCTAATATTCTGACATGCAGCGTGAAAAACAGTTGAGGGCATCTGTCAAGACAAATCTATGTGTTGCACTGCAGCCAAGGCAGGCCGGGGGATATTTACTCACAGGCAGGCATAAGGCATACTGGAGAAGTTGACCAGACCTTCGTCTTGTCTTTGTAAACAAATTGTGTGAATTGTAAACGCCAACGCCACTAAGGAAGACAAGAAGTGACATAATCTACCCTCTCCGCATGGAATGTATGTGGCAGGTATCTCTTGTGCTAACTCCCAAAGAATCACCCCATACAGCTAATACATACTATACATTCCTCTGCTGAAAGCAGAGAAAAATACCAACAGGTCTGAACAGTGATAGTGTAGTAAAGCAGGATGGCTTGCCGAGGCTGGGAAAATCCACAGATGACTGTTTGTTACACGATACCTACTTACAGTATAGTACAAGAGTCTGAACTCCCATAGCTCTGACCTAGTTCGTCATTCAGTAGCTGTACAGTGGCGGTGATGAAATCACATGGAGTTTATTCAGTTCAAATCACTGTATTACTGTAAACATTATGAAAGGTAAACCCATAAACCCTATAGGAATCTCATGATCTGATTGAGGGATTTTTCTCTCAGGGTGAAACCTGATTTTATGAGAAGACTATCCAACATATTGGAGGCCCAACACAGCTGCCATTTAGAGGGCATACACAATCACAGCTACTACCTATGAATGTGTCACAGACGAGATGACCTCAAGTTGAAAGCAGAGATAGGTATTCTCTATGAACACTGTACCCTCTTAACCCATCCTCCAGACATTTAACTAATGTCTTCATCATCTGCTGTCCATCTCAGAAGCTGCTCTTGTACAGTATTTATGCCCTGGGGAGGCCTGCTAGCTCTGAGAGCTTACTGATGATGGTACATGAGTGACACTGCTACAGACGTTAAGCGGTGTTCAGGAGACTCCTGGAAGGATGGAAGACACTGATGTAGACGCCACAAGGAAGATACAGAAATGTCACAATACTGTATCATCTGTCACTTTGGGTTTGAATTAAAGAAAACATGACTCCATTGTAGTCCTTCATTGAGAGGTTATCCTAAGGAATTTCCATTTGATAAAATGCCTAACTAAAATTAGTACCAAAAAAAAGAAAAAAAAGACAAGCATAGTTATCTCCAACCCCTGTCATGAGTAGCATAGTCGAAGACTCACTGTCTAGGGACCATTTGCTTTCCATGAACCATAGCTTTTCCTGGACCCAGCGCCAGCTACAGTAGTAGCTACTATAGACTGATTAAGAATTCCTACATGGAACACAGGATGTAAGAGAAAAAGGGCTGTAAATCATCTGAGGCTCTAACACTGGGCTACTGTTGTCACAGGCACAAACCATTTCATTGGATGAATGTAGTTCTTATCTTTTAATGAATTAACAAATTGCATATACAAGAACTGCTGTCATGTATAGTGCCTTTCACTAGGTCTCAAAGGTCATTGTATGTGATTTACTCACGTTAAATAAAGCAATTATAGAAAATGAATAGAAACATATCGACAGTACCTTACTGTTTTAGACTGTGGACTGGTAGAGCTGTTCAATATCAACTATACCAAAACCACAGTGTCCATATTAGTGTTGTCGACTTACCCTCAGTGTTTCCAGGCTGTTCGTTTGGGCCCTGGTAGTTGAAGACGGTGTGGGGCTGTCTCCTGGCCAGCTGGTCTCCCTCCTCCCTCGTGACAGGAGCTCTGCTGGTCGGGCTGAACTTCTCTGTGGGGAATGAAGAATCCTGGTCAGGTTTACTCTGGGGTGTTCTGGGCTCCTCACGCTGCTCCTCAAGGTGCCTTCCATGACTTTGGGATAAAAGACTGCCATCATGGTGGTGACTGCTGTGGCTGTCTCTCTGTTCGTGGAGGCCAGTGTGTCTCACTCCCTTGTCACTACGGACAGTTGGTGTGACGTCCTCCGAACTGTCACTCTTCATCATTCTGTCACTGTCTCTGTGATGCCTGTTGTCCCGGTCAACAACCTCCTGTTGACGCCTTTGGCTCTCTGAGGTCACTTCCGGTGTAGTTGTTGATGTTGTTGACTCACTTGAGGTGGTCTGATCTATGTGATGTGGATCCTCAGTAATGACCGCCTCCTCTGTTCGCTCCTGATCGTATGTTCCTAGTCTCTCTCTCAGCTCCTGCCTCAGATCATAAAAAATCTCATAAGGAGAAGAGCTTGTCTCAGCATAGGATGGTGACACCGTGGTAGATTCTGTTGGCTGGACCAGGTCTTGTGGAGTGGTAGATGTGGGGTCAGGCAGTGTGTAGTCATAATCCTCATCTTCATCCAGGACAGATGGCTCCTCTTTGTAAAGAGGTAAGGTGCTAGCGGTGGCGAATGGGTCTAGCGGGCTTGTCTGTTTGTTATCATGCAGTTTGCTGAGGTCTCTCTGAGGGTCGTTGTTCTGTGTGGTTGTTGCTATCATGGGCTTCTTAACATTACCAGAGTCACAGTCAGGGATAGGGGAACACATCAGGCTCCCGCCATCATTAGGACAGTGACACACCTGACAAGGGTCCATCTGGAAGGAGTGACCTGCCTCGTATTTCTGGTTAATATGGATACAGCCAATGCGCTCACACTGCGGACACCCATCCGCGGGTTCAGCGACAGCGATGCAGTTGGGAGGGATCTCGGGACATGGGATGAAATGGCACCCGATCCTCCCGCCTCCCTGTGGACAAGAACATTCTGTGCTTCCGAAATCCACAAAGTAAGATTCTCCCTCTGGAACTTTACCATTCCGGAATCCTGCATGGATGCAGTCATAGTACTGGTAACCTTCACATGAGCATCCTATTTTAACACAGGTGGCACAGCAAGCGCCCTTCTCCAAAACCTCCTCAATGCAGTAGTCCAACACTGGACAATCCACGCTTGTACAGTCCCTTTGGCTTAGACAGCTGCCCAGGCACAGCAGGAGCACACATTGAAAGAGCATCAGATTCTTTTGGTTCATTTTGTATAAAAGTCCCCCAAGAACAAATATTGAAAATTGAATTTGTTGATAACAATTGTACCCAGTCCTCTGCAGTCGAACAAGAGTGAGAATGATGTTGAAGGTCCGATTTCAAATGGCCTCCTTCAACCTGTGAGAATGAAAGAGACAACATCTGTTCTGTTATGTTACTGTAGTGACAGAACCATAAGGTAATCACCAAGTTGTCTGTTTCTTCTACTTACTTGTTGTTTTTGATTGACTTTTGATATTATTTGTATCGATAGTTGAACTGCATTGTTGAGGAAGCTGCAGGTAAGCATTTTGCTGCACTGTTTACAGCTGCTGTAACCTGTGTACGTGTCAAATAAACTTTTATCTGATTTCCTTTGAACTGGGTCCCACCAGTGTGTTTAAACTAGCTAACATTACTGTCATTATGCCTAGACTAAAATTGACCATTGAGCTAATGTATGTTTTTCCATGCCCACTCTCTTGGGTCACAGCACAGCTGTGGATGTATTCTGTGGTTTACATTACATTGGCATGGACATTTGGCTACAGGTAACGCCGGATAGGGTTGGGGGGAAATATGGACAACCCTAGACAAACTTTCCACAGTTAGAAAAGCAAGGCTGAAATAACAAAACAATCGGAAACAATACAATTCAATTGGAGGCCCACACATAAAAAGTTGACAGTGCCTGGAGCAGAAGATTGTTTATCAGCAACAATATCAACTTCATTTATTATTGCCTTGTAAAAAGCTTTATAAAGTTACGTTTCTTTAAGATGAAGAGGGTATTGTTGAGGTACAGCAACAAGTTGTTAGGAGCACTAACAGATGAAAGTACTCCACCTACAGTACTGCACCTGACAGAGCATGAACAACTTCAACAGATACAATAATAAACAGAGAGCTAAGCTAATTGTCTAATATAGCTATTCCCAAACTGGGGTACCCACAATAACGTCAGGGGTACGCCAAATGAAAATGTGATTCACATGTTTTTTTGTTTTTTTTACACAAAATAAAATAAAAGATTCTGTCCATTTATATTTTCCAACAGGGCTATACATTTGGGCGAGGTTTTTTTCTCACCCGAGTAACCTCGTTTCACTAACAACACAATGTCAAATACAGGTAGCCTGGTCAAATAATTAACATCCAATCGCATTAACCGTTACTCTCTCGTGGGAATTCCACTAATGTATGTAGCCAAACGTAGCTGCTGCTTATTCCATCTGCTTGAAAATTGATAAATGGTTGAAAAAAGTAAGAGACACATACCAGCTCTACTGGTAGTACTGCTACACCTGTCCCTGTCGACGACACCAGTTGTTCTGCTTCCACAAGCACATCCAATGCTAGCATCAGTAATTATACATTTGTTGTTAGCCCAGCTAGCATGGACACTGACATATGTGAATCTGATGCAGCCGAAGAGCTACTGCCCCCTTACACGGGAAAGCACCAAACAACAAACAGGGACGTTGGACCATTGAAGAAGCACAAATATGATGAGAACTACATTGATTTGGGGTTCACTTATATTTGGTGTAGTGCCTTTCCTCAGCCATAGTGTGTTATATGTGCAAAAGTACTATCTCACAACTCAATGAAACCTTCACTCTTACGCAGACATTTAGAAACAAAACATGCCAATTTGAAAAGCAAGATGTGTTGGTATCTGTACTGATGGCGCAAAAGCCATGACTTGGAGACATATTGGAGTGGTAATGCGCGTGCAGTTGCTCCCAACGTCACTTGGGTACACTGCAGCATCCACCGAGAGGCTCTTGCTGCTAACAGAATGCCTGACAGCTTGAAAGACATTTTGGACACTACAGTGAAAATGGTTAACCTTGTTAAAGCAAGGCCCCTGAACTCTTGTGTATTTTCTGCACAATATGGGCAGCGACCATGTAACACCTTCACATACAGAGGTGCGCTGGTTATAAAGGGACAAAGTATTGACAATTTTTTTTTAATTGAAAGAAGAAGAGCTTAAAGTTTTCTTTACTGACCATAATTTCAACTTGTCTGACCGCTTGCATGATGATGAGTTTCTCACACGACTGGCCTATCTGGGTGATGTTTTTTCTTGCCTGAATGATCTGAATCTAGGATTACAGGGACTCTCCGCAACTATATTCAATGTTCGGGACAAAATTGAGGCTATGATTAAGACGTTGGAGCTCTTCTCTGTCTGCATTAACAAGGACAACACACAGGTCTTTCCATCATTGTACGATTTTTTGTGTGCAAATGAACTCAAGCTTACGGACAATATAAAATGCGATATAGCGAAGCACCTGAGTGAGTTGGGTGCGCAATTACGCAGGTACTTTCCCGAAACGGATGACACAAACAACTGGATTCGCTATCTCTTTCATGCCCTGCCTCCAGTCGACTTACCAATATCTGAACAAGAGAGCCTCATCGAAATTGTAACAAGCGGTTCTGTGAAAATGTCATTTAAATCAGAAACCTCTGCCAGATTTCTGGATTGGGCTGCGCTGTTAAGACACTGATGCCCTTTGCAACCACATACCTATGTGAGAGTGGATTCTCCGCCCTCACTAGAATGAAAATATTAAAAAAATACAGGCACAGACTGTGTGTGGAAAATGATTTAAGACAACCCAATACAAGCTAACATTGCAGTTGCTGTACATGCATCCTTTCAAGCACACCCTTATCATTAACCTGTGGTGAGTTATTCACAATTTTCAATTAACAAATAAGGTTTTATATGTAAGATGGTTAAATAAAGAGAAAAATGATTGATTATTATATTATTATTTGTGCCCTGGTCCTATAAGAGCTCTTTGTCACTTCCCACGAGCCAGGTTGGACAAAAACTCACACTCATTCTTACGTTTAATAAATGTATCATATAGTGTGTGTGTGGCAGGCTTACAACGATGGCAAAAAAACTACATTTAAGAGTGCGCTGACCCTGGTGCTAAAGGGAGTACACAGCTGGAGGTTGAATGTTTGAAGGGGTATGGGACTATAAAAAGTTTGGGAACCACTGGTCTAGCACAATTCAGTAGTAGGCTTGTAATGTGGTTGATAGTGCCCGATCGCTTCCAAATCTGCAATTCAGAATGTGGGAAGTGTGTAAGTTCTTGATAAGATGAATTTCTTACACTATTGTACTGAACAAACTTTGCAGTGATCCATATTCAGACTGGTTATTCAGACAATTCTATACTCGTGTGTCATCCAAGTCAGTGATGTGGCTTCAAATCAGAGAACATATTATTGAAAACTAAGTGTTTTCTATTTCACTTTTCCTGTTTTCCTCCACTGCTCGTGTGCTTGGTCCAGTTATAAGAGACACTGCGACATTTCAAGCAAAGAAATCTGTTTTATGATTCCACAAGTTATTTTCCAAAATACATTCCTGTTGTAAGTGAAACATTCTGTGCATAAAAGACGATATTCGATCTACTCCTGACATTTTAGTCACCTTTAACACTGAGCTTAACACTCAGTTGAGGAATATTAACAGTGTTAGTTAGACTCAAAAGACACACATAGTGCCCCCTTAGTGCTAAGAAACAGCTTGCTGGTGCATGGATTCCAACATATGGTGGAGCAGTTTGGGAGGGCAAAAATCACCCCGTGTTGACATGGTATATTTTACTCAATAGACACCCTCCACGCTCGTGTGTACATTGGTTGTATGGAGAAACCTGCACTGACACATCTTTAAACTCTCAAAGCAACTCATAACTGCATAAAGTCAATGTTTTCTATATCAACATATTCTAAAATACTATGCTCCTGACATGTTATCTTACTATGTTTAAATATATTTTAATAAGAATGTTGATGTTTATCAACCTATATAGTGACTGTAAGTATGTCAAAGTGTGCTGCTCTGTGTTGAGGCATCCTATTATCTAGGAGCAAATTCCTCCTTCATTGCTGATTATATAAGGGACCATGCACGGCCTTCCCTTCAGTGAGGATTCTATCATCATACACTAACACAGCCCCTCAGTGTCAAACTCAACCAAGCGCACAGTTAACAGGTCATAGCAGTCACAGCCAAGTGCAGAGGTTTTCAAAATGAAATATTACAATCTCCTTTTCCAAATTCAACGTTTTTTCAAATTCAAACCTTTTGAGAGCCATCAGACATCCAATTGAAAGTAAAACATTGGTTCTGGCTACCTCTCTCACATCTGGGTCTACGTTTCTCTCTTCATCATACCAGACCACAGAATGAGAAGGACTGCAGCACAGACTAATGCACCACTTAGACAATCAATGATGGCTTTGCATGCAGCGGGTAAGGAATCATTTCAGGTCTGTTTTAATTGTGTTGAATTCAGCACATTGCATGTGAAGACAATTGGCATGATTGTTCCTATGTCTGCCACATCTTAGAGTGAGATTCAAAAAAGAAATGGAAAGTCTGTCTGGGAAAATAAAACTGATTGTATAAATATGTGTCACGCACAACCACTATCAGAATCTGTGTTAAGAAGCTAAAGTGAATGGAAGATACATCTGGCCACTGTATCTTTGCTTACATAGATAATACTCATTTGTTTCAATGAAAGAAAGTACATTGTACGTTTTTCAGTCTGTTAACACAATGTCCAAAGCTTCTGAAAACAATGGTTGCGGGCTTGGCTTGCTCATCCCACTCTCCACCTTTGTCAACCACAGCTCTTGCCAGGACACAGAAAACATTTAACATGATAATGAACATCAGGAAAAGTTCTCAATAGTACTGTTTGTGGTTAGTCTTAAGGTTTTGAAATACTGTATTTTCTGACTGTTGTAAAGATTTAAAGATAGACTGAAGTTATCTGGCATACTTTGCATAAGAATGTCTTGAATGTGATTAAGTCAGTAGCCTGAGGGGTGATAAGGTGCACAAATTCACATAAATCCAAATCACTGTTAACAAATATTACTGTTTACACGTTGTCATTACATACACGTTGATATAAGCATTAGGGATAACTTCAGGGATAATTGAAGAGAATACTGCATATTTTTATATTGGAAACATGATTTAATTAAACCCATTTTCTCTGTGTTTTAACAAAGAAGTGTGAAATAGGCATAATTTAACATATTATTAAAATGCTGATATCTTAGTTATTTGGAGAAAGGAACGAAAATATAGCCTGACAAATCTGTTCAAGTCAGTGACATGCTGCCATACCAAGCCATGCACACAACTGATGGGTAGAAGTTTAGGAAAACACCATACTTCTTACATGTTTTACATCATGGAAAGAATCTCAAGCAGTCTCTTATATAAGGTTAGCACATAAACACATTTTCACAATGATGTGTACAAAGGCAGTGATTGAAAAGTTTATATTTACCTTTCGTCTTAGTTCTGTCACTGTGCGACGGGTAGACTATCCTGTATTATCTACTGGCCAACGGTTGTGCCCAAAGTTAGTTGTGTGCGTTCTAAAGAGAAGGGGGATGTGCAAGCTCTCTCTGCGAAGGGAGAGAGGAAAGGGCGGATCAAAAACGTTCTTTGCTCTCCTAATACTTTGGAAAAGTAGAAGTCTGGAATAATTTCGCGCCTCTATTTTATTACGCTGCTGATTCACGCTTGAACGAATTCCAATCCCCTACTCCTTGCATCTCGTTGCTCTTTTACTTTACTGAAATAGGCTGCTTGCTGTCACATTCCAATATTAGCCATTGCACTTGTGTTTACTGCTGAATGCAGTCATTTTCCCTGGCGCAATTTACATTTTAATTATTGAGACATGTTTGTGTAGATCTTATAACTCTAGCTGAATCAACCAAAAATAGATTGTGCAGCTTAAGAACTATTATGCCCATTCGATCACCTTGAAAATGACAACGGACAGGCTAAAAAGGCTACAAGTCACACACAATAATCAAAATCTCCTGCAAATCTTCTCACTCAATAAGAAAATATCACATGATCCATGCGGTGTTTCATGTTTTAGGCCCAGAGATTAAGAAACCCGTCTGTGTGTATCTGTTTAAAGACAATCAAGTACTGTAATTCAATGGAGTGGGTAAACTGCTCTCCCGCTAAAAGGCAGACATGTGACTGAAGCGTTGATTAGATTTTGCCCAATCTCTGTCTACCTGAGAGGACAGCCTGGTCTCATAGACTAGACCTAATCATGAACATAAATCCGGGACACTCAAAATAGTATAAATATTAGACTTGGTATAGTTACATAAAATACAGAATAATACTTAAAGGGATACTTTGGGATTTTGGCAAAAAAGCCCTTAATCTACTTCCCCAAAGTGAGATGAACTTGTGGAGACCATTTTTATCTATCTGTGTGCAGTTTGAAGGAAGTTGATAACTAGCGTTAGTGTAGTTGCTAAACGCTAGTAGATACCATAAACTTCCACTCTAGGCAAGTACATGGTATCCACAAAAATCCACAAGTTTCCCTTTATGGCAAAAACTAAAGTAGGGTGGTTGGTCAGGTTGGATGGGTAGGTGCATAACGTTAACGTCTAGCAGCCCAAAGGTTGCGCATTCAAATATCATCATGGACAACTACTATTTAGCTACTTTGTTACCAAACCCTTTCCTTAACCTAACTTTAACCCTTTAACCTAACTCCTAACCTTAACCACTAGCCTAGCTAACGTTAGCCACCTAGCTAACAGTAGCATTAGCAATCTAGTCACCTGGCTAACGTTAGTCTAAACAGATTGAAATTCAAATTGGGAACATATCATACTAATCGAAAGTCACGGATTTACTTTTACTATGTTACGTCTAGGTTGCAGCAGAGAGGAAACCCCTGTGATGTTGACTAACCTCTGAAACCTCTGGAGTTTTTCCTAGCCACCGTGCTTCTACATCTGCATTGCTTGCTGTTTGGGGTTTTAGGCTGGATTTCTGTACAGCACTTTGTGACATCTGCAGATGTAAAAAGGACTTTATAAATAAATACATTTTATTGATTGATTTATTGATTGAAATAACCCTCAAGTAGAGGTCAGGAACCACCAACTCCACCACTGTCTGACACACACCTCGAGCCAGTCTGTTTTATCTTATTTAGGGGTCATGGGGGCCATCAGTGAGAATGATCCTAGAGACAAAAGTCCCCTTAGTGAATGGATAGATTGATCAGACAAACACAAGGGGATATCTGGTGCCATTGGTGGCTTTATTTTAGGGACACCCCCACTATAAATCAATGACATGGATGAGTCAATGGTTCCAGCATTTGTTTTTGTGTGCACATTGTTGAAAAGGGAAAACAATATGGAGATCATATGTCTTCTTCTGAACTATTGATCTGATGTAGTAGGGAAAGGGAAACAATGTACCTAGTCAGTTGCACAACTGAAGTGTCTTCTTCATTTAACCCGACCCCTCTGAATCAGAGAGGTGCTGCCTTAATCAACGATATCAGCGCTCGGGTAGCAGTTGTTGTGGAGGTTAACTGCCTTGCTCAAGGGCAGAATGGCAGATTGTTCCACCTTGCCGGCTTGGGAATTAAAACAAGCAACCTTTCGGATACTGTTCCAATGCTCTAATCGCTAGGCTACCTGCCACGAGTATAGTGCTAGTATTGTACTAGTATAGTACAAAGTATAGTATAGTGCTAGTATTGTACAGAAAATCTCAGCAGATTGCCCTTGTATAGAGACAATGAAGATGGCAAGCTTTTTCATTTTGAGAAATCACCTGTCAGTCTTCACTGGTTTAACAAACTCGTTATAAACAAATTCGTACAAGTGTAATCCATGACCCAAAGTGTTGTTCAGTGCTATCCTGTAATTGGGTAAAACATTTGCCCCATAGTCTATCTTGCCAGCATCCACTGATGTTGTCCAGTACAGGTTAAGTCCATCCACCCACATTGTGTCCACTTGTATTGTGACTGACTACATACCATTGTCGTGACTGCCCAGGGAACAAACACAGATTTTCTTCTGGTCCAGAGCTCAGAGCTGGACTGTGATCTCAGCCTGGGGTGTGCCTGGCAGCCATGCCGTCTCTGGTGTTTTAATGACCTGAGCCCATGAGCTAACTGGCTGTGGAGCTCAGCTCACTAATGCTGGGGGAGCCTGCACGGTGTCACTCTACTCCTTGCTCCAGACCCCTAGCCGCAATTAAAACCAACACCAAATGCCTCTCAACTACCCTGCTACTTCCTAAATAGTGCACTACTTTTGACCAGGGCCCCAAATGTGGCTGTGGTCAAAAGCAGTGCACTACTGTATGGAGAACAGAGTCCGTTGTGATTTGAGACACAACGGGAGGGATTTGAGAAGTAGGAACTGTTTAGCCGCATAATGACACAAATGAAAAGGCACACCAGGGGAGGAAATTGAGTTTAAGTCTGCTTTTGCTCTGCAGCCATGGTACATTCGATACAGATTGTATAACACAACGACCACCTACTATTTGTGTAATGAAGTCTAACTTAACTTTTGTAGTGCAAACAGACTTCAAGCAATATGTAGCCTAACCCCCTAAAGACTTCATGCTTGATCATGTTGTCTTTTCATCATGATTATTAATGCTAGGAGTGAACGTGGACGGAAATGCGATTTTATGAGAAACTCCTTCTCCGCTTGCGCTTCATCGGTCAAATTACGTTTTCAGTGGTGGATCCCTAAATAAATGTGTAAAGTTATAAAAACGAATTTAGATAGTTGTGCAAGACATTTTATAGATAAAAGGATAAGTAGCATATGGATTTTAAACATGTGCATGCTTTTCTCCTCCGACAATACAACAGCTGATTTAAAGGGGTGTGTCAGATATCAAAACTCTTCCGAGGTAGGATACACTTGTGCTTCCTTGCTAAATGGAGGATATCGAGAAGAACGGAGAAGAAAGGACAAAGGAGAGACTTTTCTCCAAAAAAAAGGCCAAATGTCTTTGTTGTAAATGTTTTGGTGCCAAACTGGTGGCAGCTGTGAAAAAAGTAAAAAGTTGGAAGACTTAATTGAAAATAATACCATTGTTGATTAGATGCTTTTTTCATGAATTAGGCTATTTTCTCTTGAACCATATGGTATATCCAGCAGAAACTCATGGACAAAATCGACACAGATATACAAAATGTATACTATATACTATATATATCACATTTTTAAAAGTTACTTGAGTATAAATAACTAAAGTTTTTTTTTATTTTTTTATTTTATTTTACCTTTATTTAACCAGGTAGGTTACCAGGTAAGTTACCATAGATTGATTACCTGTTAATTACCAAAATGACTGAAGATTCCGGACGTTTAACCAAATTCTCAAAATAACCTTGACATCATCATAATTCAGATTTATCTAAGCAAGTTTGCGACCTTTGGCACATGTGACTTATGAAAGACGTCATCATGTAACAAGCCTTGGCAAGAGAGGCAGGATGCTCCACTGTAGTTGACCTTTGAATGCTCGTCTGAGGCTCCCAGTGGGCGACCTGGCTGCCGTAAAGCCTCTCAGCGCAGGGTAACCTGATCTGACACAGGGCTGATTTGGGAAAGGTAATTGCACCCCGCTCTGTTGTTATTACCCAGTCATGCATGTCTGAATGGTGACTTCTGCCAATACTAATTCACCCACCCTACCGCCTTCAGTCCCTGCCTCTTAATAATCCACCTAATTGGGCCAGTTTACTCAGGAATCCCTCCGGAAACTCTCCAGCACTTTCCACCATTACACATTTTCTCAAAGAACTTTGGGAGTGGTTTATCACCTGTTTATAACAACTTTCTTCTGACCCGAATTAGGTCATTCTCACCAGGGAAGAACTGAGCTGTGTTGTGTAGTATCTGTATATTTACATTATTTTAATTGAAGTAGACATCATTGACTGTGACATCATTGTCTGCTAGGGGCCCCCTGAGTGCAGCAGGTGTTAATGTTATCTGCCCGTTGCGACACAATGTGCTGACCTCTCATCTCTGTTTGAACAGGTGGAGAGGGGATCCCCAGCTGCAAGTCCACAATAGTCACATATACTGTTGGGTTGTAAGATGTCTATTGCCTCATCCTTTTAGTGTTGTCTATTATCACCTGATTGCATGTCTAACGTCACTAGGCCCTATTGAGTGTGCAGAATCTGACTCATGCATACACATTGTTTCCACTGTACTATTTTTGAAAAACACCCACGAAACAGTACAAATCATGAATATTAACATAAGTAAATGAGATAGGTACATAACAATCCTAATACCAGAGGGTAACTTTACAGTCGCATTCAGGTCTGGCACATTGCCACACACAGCTGTAGGCTATTGGTCAATAAAATGTCCCTCATTCTATTCTAACAGTGAGCCCCCTTGCCTTTCAGAGAGAGAGCAGTACTGTAGGTCAATGATGAAGTGAGGGGAGGAAGTCTTCAAAGCAGCCCAGTAAAGACAGCGTAATGTGGCACTGCAGGGGGCTACACAAAGGGAAATTAAGAGTGAATATAATTTACAGGATGTTACAGTTTTACAAAATGTTAATTTTTTTTACTTTGCCCATATTAGTCCATTTATTTCTATCGAAAGTGACAGAAATAAAAAGGGTGATATTTCATCCAGTCTTAATAGTAACAATGAATATATTTTACTGAATGGGATGAACAGAATGAAAACAGATAGAGGCATAGGCCTGTATTCTACACCGCATATAACATGAACCACAATAGTTTTCCAGTGTTTACCACTGATACGCCTATGTGAACTCCTATATCGATGAAGATGAAGAAATACATCTCCTGGGTTTTTACATTTGTTAAATAAACAAAAGTCTGAATATATCACACCGGGAACACATGGAAATGTTTTAGTGAGATTATCCGTTATTGTCTATGATTACGAGTGCAAGGAGCTGCAAAATACAAACGCTTTTCAGCTATTTCCACTTAATGCCTGCACCATGGAAATAGCAAGGGAATTCAAAGCACGGAACTAAGTACATGTAAAGGGTTTTAACACCTTGAATACAGCTCTCTAAATCTATTTATACACCATGAATGTAGCTCTCTAAATCCACCTTTCTGTCCCAGAGAATACAGCTACACATTACAACAGCGTGTTCACGGTTTTGAGCCTTGCAGTATTTGGTTTGAAGTGTATGTGACAATCAAGATGTAAACTCTTTGTTGTCACAATCAGCATTTTGATGGATGTGAAATCATCTTTTATTGGCTAAAATCTATGGCATATCTCAAATCAAATCAAATGTAATTATTCTCGTATTTATTTACTTATTTTTTAAACTTATTTTTCAGATGTTATCGCAGGTGTAGCAAAATGCTTATGTTTCTAGCTCCAACAGTGTAGTAATACCTAACAATACAAACAAATTCCAAAAATAAAACTAAAGAAATGAAGCAATATCAGAACCTCTTCATTGACCATTGCCATTGGTTTATTGGTGATCACCTATGCTACTGTAGTCCCACCTCTTTACCTTGTTTAGCTTTTCTTGGAACACATATAATGTCTCCCTGAGGCAACACCTGATTTCACAGCATTTTAACACCTTTAATGAGGTCAACCTACAGCACACTCTTTATTGCGCCTCACAGTGAGATGACACCAAAACGAGACTCCACAAAACTATTCGTTTTTGCAACCAATCTAAAGCTTTTTTTTTGGGGGGGGGGGACCTCTCATAACCTGGGAGCTCCTTCTGAAAGTAAACAAAGCATGGTAACCAATGACAACTACCTGTTAACACCAAGAAGGTGGGTGGCCTTTGGTTTGAGGCTGTATTAGAGAACATTTGATTTCTGCGGTGCATTGAAACAAATCAAAATACTTCTCCAAAATATAGACTACCTGTTAACACCAAGAAGTGCAAGGCAGCTGTTGTGATGGGGGACGCATTTCTTTTAATCATCAATTGCACACAAGATCCAACCAAAACTTGACTCTCACTTTTAACCCAACCCCTCTGAAGAGGAGAGGTGCAGGTGGCTGCCATATTGGGCACCCAGGGGGTTTAACTGCTTTGCTCAAGTGCAGAACAACAGAGTGTTCACGTGTAAGCTCAGGAATTCAAACGGGCACCTTTTCCATTACTATCCCAAAGCTCTAACCACTAGGACACCTGCCCTCCCTAGACTAACACTCTCCACAGTGCCCGGTTGATATTTTCTCTCATGGACTGACAAAGTCCTATAGGCACTCATGTAATAATCATGTAGTTACAGTATCAGAAGGTCCCGTATGGGGGTGGGTGGCCTGTGGTTTGAGGCTGTATTAGACACATCTACCAAGATGGCATAGAAGTTCAGACGTCTTTTGTCCTCGTCTTGTCGTGTCCTGTATATATATATATATATTTACAACTTTTTTCACATACATTTTATTTTTATTTTCCATCAACTCATCTTCAAAACACTCTCCTGCAACCCGCCTCACCAACTTATATTTATAAAAAAGTATTATTTACCTCAAATCTGTAACCCTCCAAGAAGCTAGCCAGAAACTCCAAGAAGCTAGCCTGAAACTAGCCAGAAGCTAGCCAGAAGCTAGCCTGAAACTAGCCAGAAGCTAGCCTGAAACTAGCCAGAACTAGCCAGAAGCTAGCCCAGAAGCTAATCCAGAAGCTAGTTCAGAAGCTAGTTAGCTTCTTTACTGGCAAATCGTTAGTATTCAGCTAACCACGGTGCGTGGTCATCAGCTATCCTTTAGCTCGAAAATCTATCGCCAGTTTTGTACGGCGCAGCGCGGCTCGGAACGGAACATACCGGATCAATTTTTCTCTCCATGTCCCTGGATTTCAACTGCTCTCTGGACATTCATACCCGGATCTCACAGCTAGCTAGCTGCTATCCGTGTGACTATCGGCTTTCGTCGATTCCGGAGCAAACATCAATTATTCCGGAGCTAGCCAGCTCCGTCAATCACTCCTGAGTTCCATCAATCACTCCTGGGCTGCAGTCACCTATCCGGACCTGTTTTACTGCCTACGCGGAGCACCACCGGGCCTTCACAACTGGACTGCCGACGTTATCTACCCGAAGGAGTTATCCGGCTGGCTCCTCCGTCGCGACGTTACCTGAACACCCATCTGCGGCCTGCTAACCGTTAGCTGTCTTACCGGCTGCTATCTGAATAGACAATCGGACAATTTATTTATTTTTATTATTATTATGTTTTCTTCTTGGGCCTCTATAACTATATCTATTGTTTTTATTTTGTTGTTGTTGTGTGATTTGGATTAATCCCCTCTACCACACGGAACCCCACTAATCTACTGACGGAACGCAAGAGGTGGCTAACAACAGACCTCCATCCTATGCTAGCTTGCTACCGATGGCCTGGCTAGCTGTCTAAATCGCCATGACCCCCAACCAACCTCTCCACTCACTGGACCCTTTTGATCACTCGACTAAGCATGCCTCTCCTTAATGTCAATATGTCTTGTCCATTGCTGTTCTGGTTAGTGTTTATTGGCTTATTTCACTGTAGAGCCTCTAGTCCTGCTCACTATACCTTATCCAACCTATTAGTTCCACCACCCACACATGCAATGACATCTCCTGGTTTCAATGATGTTTCTAGAGACAATATCTCTCTCTTCATCACTCAATACCTAGGTTTACCTCCACTGTATTCACATCCTACCGTACCGTTGTCTGTACATTATACCTTGATGCTATTTTATCGCCCCCAGAAACCTCATTTTACTCTCTGTTCCAGACGTTCTAGACGACCAATTCTTATTGCTTTTAGCCGCACCCTTATTCTACTCCTCCTATGTCCCTCTGGCGATGTAGAGGTGAATCCAGGCCCTGCAGTGCCTAGCTCCACTCCTATTCCCCAGGCGCTCTCTTTTGACGACTTCTGTAACCGTAATAGCCTTGGTTTCATGCATGTTAACATTAGAAGCCTCCTCCCTAAGTTTATTCTATTCACTGCTTTAGCACACTCTGCCAACCCGGATGTTCTAGCTGTGTCTGAATCCTGGCTTAGGAAGACCACCAAAAATTCAGAAATTTGAATTCCAAACTACAACATTTTCAGACAAGATAGAACTGCCAAAGGGGGCGGTGTTGCAATCTACTGCAAATATAGCCTGCAGAGTTCTGTCCTACTATCCAGGTCTGTACCCAAACAATTTGAACTTCTACTTTTAAAAATCCACCTCTCTAAAAACAAGTCTCTCACCGTTTCCGCCTGCTATAGACCACCCTCTGCCCCAGCTGTGCTCTGGACACCATATGGGAACTGATTGCCCCCCATCTATCTTCAGAGCTCGTGCTGCTAGGCGACCTAAACTGGAACATGCTTAACACCCCAGCCATCCTACAATCTAAACTTGATGCCCTCAATCTCACACAAATTATCAATGAACCTACCAGGTACCTCCCCAAAGCCTTAAACACGGGCACCCTCATAGATATCATCCTAACCAACTTCCCCTCTAAATACACCTCTGCTGTCTTCAACCAAGATCTCAGCGATCACTGCCTCATTGCCTGCATCCGTAATGGGTCAGCGGTCAAACGACCTCCACTCATCACTGTAAAACGCTCCCTGAAACACTTCAGCGAGCAGGCCTTTCTAATCGACCTGGCCGGGGTATCCTGGAAGGATATTGATCTCATCCCGTCAGTAGAGGATGCCTGGATATTTTTTTTTATGCCTTCCTTCCCCTAAACATGCCCCATTCAAGAAATTTAGAACCAGGAACAGATATAGCCCCTGGTTCTCCCCAGACCTGACTGCCCTTAACCAACACAAAAACATCCTATGGCGTTCTGCATTAGCATCGAACAGCCCCCGTGATATGCAGCTGTTCAGGGAAGCTAGAAACCATTATACACAGGCAGTTAGAAAAGCCAAGGCTAGCTTTTTCAAGCAGAAATTTGCTTCCTGCAACACTAACTCAAAAAAGTTCTGGGACACTGTAAAGTCCATGGAGAACAAGAACACCTCCTCCCAGCTGCCCACTGCACTGAAGATAGGAAACACTGTCACCACTGATAAATCCACCATAATTGAGAATTTCAATAAGCATTTTTCTACGGCTGGCCATGCTTTCCACCTGGCTACTCCTACCCCGGTCAACAGCACTGCACCCCCAACAGCAACTCGCCCAAGCCTTCCCCATTTCTCCTTCTCCCAAATCCATTCAGCTGATGTTCTGAAAGAGCTGCAAAATCTGGACCCCTACAAATCAGCCGGGCTAGACAATCTGGACCCTTTCTTTCTAAATGATCTGCCGAAATTGTTGAGACCCCTATTACTAGCCTGTTCAACCTCTCTTTCGTGTCGTCTGAGATTCCCAAAGATTGGAAAGCAGCTGCGGTCATCCCCCTCTTCAAAGGGGGGGACACTCTTGACCCAAACTGCTACAGACCTATATCTATCCTACCATGCCTTTCTAAGGTCTTCGAAAGCCAAGTCAACAAACAGATTACCGACCATTTCGAATCTCACCATACCTTCTCTGCTATGCAATCTGGTTTCAGAGCTGGTCATGGGTGCACCTCAGCCACGCTCAAGGTCCTAAACGATATCTTAACCGCCATCGATAAGAAACATTACTGTGCAGCCGTATTCATTGATCTGGCCAAGGCTTTCGACTCTGTCAATCACCACATCCTCATCGGCAGACTCAACAGCCTTGGTTTCTCAAATGATTGCCTCGTCTGGTTCACCAACTACTTCTCTGATAGAGTTCAGTGTGTCAAATCGGAGGGTCTGCTGTCCGGACCTCTGGCAGTCTCTATGGGGGTGCCACAGGGTTCAATTCTTGGACCGACTCTTCTCTGTATACATCAATGATGCTCTTGCTGCTGGTGAGTCTCTGATCCACCTCTACGCAGACGACACCATTCTGTATACTTCCGGCCCTTCTTTGGACACTGTGTTAACAACCCTCCAGACAAGCTTCAATGCCATACAACTCTCCTTCCGTGGCCTCCAATTGCTCTTAAATACAAGTAAAACTAAATGCATGCTCTTCAACCGATCGCTACCTGCACCTAACCGCCTGTCCAACATCACTACTCTGGATGGCTCTGACTTAGAATACGTGGACGACTACAAATACTTAGGTGTCTGGTTAGACTGTAAACTCTCCTTCCAGACCCATATCAAACATCTCCAATCGAAAGTTAAATCTAGAATTGGCTTCCTATTTCGCAACAAAGCATCCTTCACTCATGCTGCCAAACATACCCTTGTAAAACTGACCATCCTACCAATCCTCGACTTTGGCGATGTCATTTACAAAATAGCCTCCAATACCCTACTCAACAAATTGGATGCAGTCTATCACAGTGCAATTCGTTTTGTCACCAAAGCCCCATATACTACCCACCATTGCGACCTGTACGCTCTCGTTGGCTGGCCCTCGCTTCATACTCGTCGCCAAACCCACTGGCTCCATGTCATCTACAAGACCCTGCTAGGTAAAGTCCCCCCTTATCTCAGCTCGCTGGTCACCATAGCATCTCCCACCTGTAGCACACGCTCCAGCAGGTATATCTCTCTAGTCACCCCCAAAACCAACTCTTTCTTTGGCCGCCTCTCCTTCCAGTTCTCTGCTGCCAATGACTGGAATGAACTACAAAAATCTCTGAAACTGGAAACACTTATCTCCCTCACTAGCTTTAAGCACCAACTGTCAGAGCAGCTCAGAGATTACTGCACCTGTACACAGCCCACCTATAATTTAGCCCAAACAACTACCTCTTTCCCGACTGTATTTAATTAATTTATTTATTTTGCTCCTTTGCACCCCATTATTTTTATTTCTACTTCTTCCATTGCAAAACTACCATTCCAGTGTTTTACTTGCTATATTGTATTTACTTTGCCACCATAGCCTTTTTTTGCCTTTACCTCCCTTCTCACCTCATTTGCTCACATTGTATATAGACTTGTTTATACTGTATTATTGACTGTATGTTTGTTTTACTCCATGTGTAACTCTCTGTCGTTGTATGTGTCGAACTGCTTTGCTTTATCTTGGCCAGGTCGCAATTGTAAATGAGAACCTGTTCTCAACTTGCCTACCTGGTTAAATAAAGGTGTTCTCAACTTGCCTACCTGGTTAAATAAAGGTGTTCTCAACTTGCCTACCTGGTTAAATAAAGGTGAAATAAAAAATACATAAAAAAGAGAACATGTGATTTCTGCGGTGCATGTAATTGAAACAAATACAAATATTTGTCCAAAATATATTATTTCAATCACAGTGCTCCCAACCAAATCCACATTTGCCTCTGTGACAGACAACCTCTTACAGTTTAAAACCAGCCTACATATATTTTCAGAAACTTTGTTGAAGTTATACCCCCAATTCCCCTCCGAAAACATGATCAAAAACACAGGAAACTCATTGCTAAAAAGGTTTTAGTGTTTTTTTCTCCTGCCATTTGAGACCTCACCCTTTTTTTGTCCTTGGATCTTGTTCATGGCAGCTTGGTTGCAAACACTGCGAAGCAGAATGGGACTGAGGAGATCACAGGCCAATCTCTCCAAGGCAAAGAACCAGCCCCACATCACAGGCCCTATGAGTTTTTTCATGAGGTCAGTCTGGTACTCAGCTCTATTGTTGTCTAGACGTAGGGGCAGTCCCGCTGAGGAATTGCTTACAGATACACTGCATGACTTTTAGATATTGTTTTCCTGTTGCTAAGATGTTACATCACACTGTACCAGACCTCTGCACCAACACTGCCCACACACACCCCTCGGAATTACATCTTCACAAAGATGCTAAGTCAAACAAGTAAAAGACGTTTCACCATCTTCTAAGGTGTCACCATACCTCGATCAAATCTTGTCATGCTGTCTAGAGACCATTCAAACCCATTCCAACCCCAATATGTTTTCCCTTTTCAGTCAGACTATACAAATATTTAGAAGCAATAAAGTCTGGTCATGATCAAAGTTATGTGCCCAAGGATACAGTACCACAACTGTGTTGTAAATTGTTTACAGTAAACACTGTATAGCATGAAAACATAGTTAAAACTAAAAATGTTATATCTTAGTCAGTCCTTGTATCCATACCTCTATGAGTTTGAGAGTGGTTAGATTTCTCCAGCCCTATGCCTCAGCTGTTCACCAAATCAATGGCGGGGTTACACTTTGATTAAGTCCGAACTGCAGATGGCCCCTTTAAGCATGTATTGGACTGGAGGATTGCAATCTCACCAACCATTTTGACTGGAACTCAACGATGCCAGCAGTCAGCGATGTGATCTCATTGTTAATGTTCTCTGACTAATACAATATGTCATCTCTGGCACGGCACGGCATTATGTAAAACACATCAAGTCAACTGTTGCTGTTAATCACGCGGTGCATCTGTCAGTGTCCAAGAAACCAGCACACAATCTGGGCTGAACGTTGTGGTAACAGGATGAAAGAGAAAGAGGATACACTGTGGAATTAGAGGAGACATAGAGAGATGAATTCAGACTGTATGATAAAAATCTGGTATCAGTCCATGAGCATTAACTCATGAAGTCATAAGCTGCAATGCCAACAAATGAGTTCACATACAATGAACACATGTAGTATTGTGACCTTGTGATTAAGGTTAAAGACAAGAACAGTGGTCTCATCTTGGTGTATTGAGGTAACATCTGGCTCATTGTTCATTCCCTGAGTCAAGACAGTGTCTAACATGATGTCATTTTACTAAACCAGTTCTGTTTTCATACTCAAGGGTTAATTGATGTGATACGATACAGTCCCCTCATTTGAATTGTGCCATCATCTCTTCCAGTGTCTTGTCATGTGACTGATATTCCTTGGAGAGAGCACGTGCTGTGCATGTATGATGGACCTTTCTTGTAAAATAACTCTGACTTGAATATAGCTCTCACTGCTTGACTGCAAATTCTTGTCTCCCTCTTTGGCACAGGTGGCAATTAGACACTGTGATCATGTGTCTGTTTTGGACCGTACCGCATTGCATTATCCACCACTGCTTATCGTTAGTATTGTTTCTATTATTTCTCTTTCTTTCTCTCTGAATTGTTGGGAAGGGTCAATAAGTAAGCAATTCACTGTTAGTCTACACCTGTTGTTTACGAAGCATGTGACAAATACATGTTTTATTCCTAGAATTGCTAATCTCTTGCCTCTCCTCCGATGTATAGCCCTTGGCCAGATTTGCATAAAAAATTAGATCCCTTAATTGCAACCCTCTAGTAAAATATAAATAAGTAAACAAACACATAATTACTGCTGCCATACAGATGAATGTTCCCCATGATTAGTGAGTCTGTTTTTCTCCTGAGAATTAGTATTTTCTCCTTTAGGGGCTGTGGAAATTAACTATCTATTAGATATATAGAATATAATTGAATAGAATAGAATAGAATTGAATGGAATAGAAGAACAACAATGTTTCAAAGCACCCAACTTCAGACAAAATAGTTTATAATATAATGGTGTATCTCTAGATAGTATATCGACATAAAAATGTTACTCCCAGAGAGTGCTGAATGACCCATTCCTGCACATTTGGAGGCTCTGAAGAACACAATTAAAATAACTGTCAGTGACATCTAGGGGTGGTAAGGGTTGCACTGCATGTAGTTGAATACATCACCTGGTAAATACATGGCAAGGTTAGTGATAATAGTCTACACAACAGTGGAGGCTGCTGAGGGGAGGACGGCTCATAATAATGGCTGGAATGGAGTTAATGGAATGGCATCAACCACATGGAAACACATCCTTCTTGTGCTCCTGAGTGATGCAGTGTTCTAAGGCACTGCATCTTGGTGCTAGAGCCATCACTACAGACCCTGGTTCTGTTCCCTGGGCGCCAATGTGGATGTTGATTATGGCAGCCCCCGGCACCTCTCTGATTCAGAGGGCCATGTGGAAGAACATTTCAGTTGTACAACTGACTAGGTATCCCCCTTTTGTCTGGGTAAGGATTTGGTCAGGGTAGGCTGTCATTGTAAATAAGAATTTGTTCTTGACTGACTTGCCTAGTTAAATAAAGGATAAATAAAAAAATTAACTGACTCCATTCAAGCCATTATTATGAGCCGTCCTCCACTCAGCAGCCTCCACTGATGTGTAAGCAACTATCCCTAACCTTGCCATGTATCTCACCAGGTGGTGTCCAACTGCATGCAGTGCACATGTTTTCACCCCTAGATGTCACTGACAGCTATTTTAATTGTGTTTAATTCCATTATTATACCCCTCAGCAGCATCCAATGGTACACAAGGTACTTTGACTTGAAACATTTGCTTCACCTTTGCCTAGTAATGAAAGGAAAATAATGACTTTTTGCAATACCTTTATCCTATAATAATGACCATGCAGAGCCAAAAGTTGATTCAGATAGTTCAGTGACTGTACAAAAGGACATTTTTGTACTGTGTTTATCAGATCGCCTTGTCATGTTGCATTATTAAGAGTGTGGACACATTCTCTTAGTAGAGGATCTAAGAAGATCAAATTTGACTTCCCTATGGGGCCATCAATGGGAATTATCTTTCTTGGCCGTGATTCAGTTAAATCAAATCAAATGTTATTTGTCACATGCTCCGAATACAACAGGTGTAGACCTTACAGTGCAATGCTTTCTTACAAGGCCTTAACCAAAAACGCAGTTTTAAGAATGAAAAAATAAAAATAGATCAGTTTAAAAAATAATTTAGGTAAAATGTACACTACCGTTCCAAAGTTTGGGGTCACTTAGAAATGTCAATGTTTTTGAAAGAAAAGCAAATTTTTTGTCCATTAAAATAACATCAAATTGATCAGTAATACAGTGTAGATATTGTTATTGTTGTAAATGACTATTGTACCTGGAAACAGCAGATTTTTTATGGAATATCAAATCAAATCGTATTAGTCACATGCGCCGGATACAACAGGCAGTGAAATGCTGAATACAACAGGTGTAGTAGACCTTACAGTGAAATGCTTATTTTCCAGCCCCTAACCGACAGCGCAGTTTTAAAAAATACGGATAAGAATAAGAGACAAAAGTAACAAGTAATTAAAAGGAGCACTAAAAAAATAACAATACATACAGGGGGGTGCCGAGTCAATGTGCTGGGGCACCAGTTAGTTTAGGTAGTATGTACATGTAGGTAGAGTTAATTAAAGTGACTATGCATAGATGACAACAGAGAGTGGCAGTGGTGTGGAGAGGGGAGCGGGGTGGGGGGGAGCAATGTGAATAGTCTGGGTAGCCATTTGACTAGATGTTCAGGAGTCTCATGGCTTGGGTGTAGAAGCTGTTTAGAGCCTCTTGGACCTAGACTTGGCCCTCCGGTACCGCTTGCCGTGTGGTAGCAGAGAGAACAGTCTTCTTCCACTAGGGTGGCTGGAGTCTTTGACAGTTTGCAGGGCCTTCCTCTGACACCGCCTGGTCTAGAGGTCCTGGATGGCAGGAATCTTGGCCCCAGTGATGTACTGGGCCATTCGCACTACCCTCTGTAGTGCCTTGCAGTCGGAGGCCGAGCAGTTGCCATACCAGGCAGTGATGTAGCCAGTCAGGATTCTCTCGATGGTGCATCTGTAGAACCTTTTGAGGATCTGAGGACCCATGCCAAATCTTTTCATTCTCCTGAGGGGGAATAGGTTTTGTCGTGCTCTCTTCACGACTGTCATGGTGTGCTTGGACCATGTTAGTTTGTTGGTGATGTGGACACCAAGGAACTTGAAGCTCTCACCCTGCTCTACTGCAGCCCTGTCGATGAGAATGGGGGTGTGCTCGGTCCTCTTTTTCCTGTAGTCCACAATCATCTCCTTTGTCTTGACCACGTTGATAGAGAGGTTGTTGTCCTGGCACCACAAGGCCAGGTATCTGACCTCCTCCCTATAGGCTGTCCCTATAGGCTGTCTCGTTGTTATCGGTGATCAGGACTACCACTGTTGTGTCATCAGCTAATTTAATGATGGTTTGGAGTCGTGCCTGGCCGTGCAGTCATGAGTGAAGAGGTAATACAGGAGGGGGCTGAGCACGCACCCCTAAGGGGCCCCCGTGTTGAGGATCAGCGTGGCGGATGTGTTGTTACCTACCCTTACCACCTGGGGGGCGGCCCGTCAGGAAGTCCAAGATCCAGTTGCAGAGGGAGGTGTTGAGTCCCCGGGTCCTTAGCTTATTGATTAGCTTTGAGGGCACTGTGGTGTTGAACGCTGTAGTCAATGAACAGCATTCTCACATAGGTGTTCCTTTTGTCCAGGTGTGAAAGGGCAGTGTGGAGTGCAATAGAGACTGCATCATCGGTGGATCTGTTGGGGCGGTATGCAAATTGGAGTGGGTCTAGGGTTTCTTAGATGATGGTATTGATGTGAGCCATGACCAGCCTTTCAAAGCACTTAATGGTTACAGATGTGAGTGCTAAGAGTCAATACCGTAGGGGCAGTCAAAAGCATGCTTCCAGACCGGAACCCTGTCCCGGAATTGATGGACGGTCAGCTGACTGACTAGGGAGATGGAGTTAAGTCGGCATGCCACAGGGCCGCTAGCAAATATGGAAGAAGAGGAATATTGGGACAGTAACAAGGAAAGATGGATTTTGGAGGAGGAATGGAAGAGGAAGAAGAGAATTGAAGAAGAGACGTAATCTTAATTTGATGAAGATGGCGATTAAAAGTGGAGATGGTGTGTCGAAGAAGACTGGGATCAAGTACAAACAGAGTGAGATGTCCACCAGACCGAGCTCTGGAGGTGAAATGGAAGTGAATGAGGGAGATTTAAGTGAGGTGGAAGGTGTAGCGAGGAGCTCAAAGCACGAGCCTTGCATCAATGGACATGGAAGGTAACCCTAAGGTAACCTGAAGTGGACTTGTGATGTTTGTTTCCATGCCACGCAACTCGGTCAAGATCTGTTTCTTACCTTGCTCTTAGGAATAAGGCACCATTGAAAGGAGTGATTTCTCAGGTTGCGTTAAGTGTGAAGGTCGAGCAATTGAAACGAAAGATTCCTGGTGTTTGTGACTCCCATCGTTTGGTGTGACACAGGCCAGGTGGGGAGTGTGGTGAAACAGAGGTGTCACAGTCTGTCCTTTTAAGTGCTGTATCAGTCTTTACCCAACAAAGTCATGTTAGGATACATCAGTTATCCTGTTAGAGCTTTTGTGCCGAATCTACTGCTGTGTTTTTGGTGCCAAGTTTATGGTCATGTCACGGAAGTGTGTTTGGAGGGAGATTCCAAGATGTAGAAAGTGTGCAGTAGGGCATGGGACAGAGGATTGTGTAGTTTCGGTGGGAAAAGTTGTGTGTGTCAACTGTAGGGGTGCCCATGTTGCTGGAGACTGGAAGTGTCCGGTGCGAGAGAGGCAGGCTGATGTGGCAAACCAACAGGTAACTGCAGAGCTGCGTTCATTGATAATGATTAACATATGAATGCAGTGTGGCGGCCAAGGCAAAGTTATCCTTTTCTATCGTTTCTCCTTACCTCCTGACTTAATAGTGCTAATTTAACCTTTATACCTTGATGTTAAGTGATTGTTTCTTCTGTTTGTTCCTAGACAAACCATCATTCATCAGCGGTGACATTTCTCATCATTTCAAGCCTACAAAAGACCAACAAACCTGTTTCAATAAAAGGTCAAAAGACTACACTCTCCTTGTATTCTTGCAGACATAGAGTGCCTTGCGAAAGTATTCGGCCCCCTTGAACTTTGCGACCTTTTGCCACATTTCAGGCTTCAAACATAAAGATATAAAACTGTATTTTTTTGTGAAGAATCAACAACAAGTGGGACACAATCATGAAGTGGAACGACATTTATTGGATATTTCAAACTTTTTTAACAAAACAAAAACTGAAAAATTGGGCGTGCAAAATTATTCAGCCCCTTTACTTTCAGTGCAGCAAACTCTCTCCAGAAGTTCAGTGAGGATCTCTGAATGATCCAATGTTGACCTAAATGACTAATGATGATAAATACAATCCACCTGTGTGTAATCAAGTCTCCGTATAAATGCACCTGCGCTGTGATAGTCTCAGAGGTCCGTTAAAAGCGCAGAGAGCATCATGAAGAACAAGGAACACACCAGGCAGGTCCGAGATACTGTTGTGAAGAAGTTTAAAGCCGTATTTGGATACAAATAAACAAATAAACATCCCAAGGAGCACTGTGCAAGCGATAATATTGAAATGGAAGGAGTATCAGACCTCTGCAAATCTACCAAGACCTGGCCGTCCCTCTAAACTTTCAGCTCATACAAGGAGAAGACTGATCAGAGATGCAGCCAAGAGGCCCATGATCACTCTGGATGAACTGCAGAGATCTACAGCTGAGGTGGGAGATTCTGTCCATAGGACAACAATCAGTCGTATATTGCACAAATCTGGCCTTTATGGAAGAGTGGCAAGAAGAAAGCCATTTCTTAAAGATATCCATAAAAAGTGTCGTTTAAAGTTTGCCACAAGCCACCTGGGAGACACACCAAACATGTGGAAGAAGGTGCTCTGGTCAGATGAAACCAAAATTGAACTTTTTGGCAACAATGCAAAACGTTATGTTTGGCGTAAAAGCAGCACAGCTCATCACCCTGAACACACCATCCCCACTGTCAAACATGGTGGTGGCAGCATCATGGTTTGGGCCTGCTTTTCTTCAGCAGGGACAGGGAAGATGGTTAAAATTGATGGGAAGATGGATGGAGCCAAATACAGGACCATTCTGGAAGAAAACCTGATGGAGTCTGCAAAAGATCTGAGACTGGGACGGAGATTTGTCTTCCAACAAGACAATGATCCAAAACATAAAGCAAAATCTACAATGGAATGGTTCAAAAATAAACATATCCAGGTGTTAGAATAGCCAAGTCAAAGTCCAGACCTGAATCCAATCGAGAATCTGTGGAAAGAACTGAAAACTGCTGTTCACAAATGCTCTCCATCCAACCTCACTGAGCTCGAGCTGTTTTGCAAGGAGGAATGGGAAAAAAATTCAGTCTCTCGATGTGCAAAACTGATAGAGACATACCCCAAGCGACTTACAGCTGTAATCGCAGCAAAAGGTGGCGCTACAAAGTATTAACTTAAGGGGGCTGAATAATTTTGCACGCCCAATTTTTCAGTTTTTGTTTTGTTAAAAAAGTTTGAAATATCCAATAAATGTCGTTCCACTTCATGATTGTGTCCCACTTGTTGTTGATTCTTCACAAAAAAATACAGTTTTATATCTTTATGTTTGAAGCCTGAAATGTGGCAAAAGGTCGCAAAGTTCAAGGGGGCCGAATACTTTCGCAGGGCACTGTACCTATTGTGTTACCTCCCACCCATCCTACCCGGACTTTAAGCTATTTTACAAATGTTTAGTGTGCCCGAACAGCCGAAAAAACGCTTACCGAAGTCCAAAACGAACAAAATGTCATTGTAATATATGCACAAACTGTTCTGTTCTGAAATGTTTTGGCTGGGAAGCATGGCGGAGGTCACATGATCTTCCTGAAGTATTTGCTCCAGTGGTGGCTGGTGGCACCTTAATTGGGGAGTATGGGCTCATACTAATGGCTGGAACGGTCTCCAGTCCATTCACTTCCCTCTCCCGTCCTGCCTCTCCGTCATCAACTCAAGCTTCATCCATAAGCTCCAAATGGATCAAAACTCTGCAGTCTGACTCCTCACCCACACTAAGTCCTGGTAGCACATCACCCCTGTCCTCTGTGAACTCCACTGGCTACCTGTCTTCCAACACATTGATTACAAGATCCTCCTTCTGACCTACAAAGCTGGCCCCTACCTGTCAGACCTTCTTCTCCCCTACCAATCCACATGCCCACTCTGTTCCACCCCAGCAGGCCACCTTAAATCAGGTTTGTATTCTGAACCCAATCTGCCCCTTATCCTAAACCGGGTTCGCATCCAAACCCTCCCCATACACCTTCCTTGAGCCCACCCCTCTCTTTATTCAGTCTGTTTTGGGTCCTTGAAAAGTGCTATTTTAGTCCTTGTTTTTTAAATCTTTATTTAACTAGGCAAGTCAGTTAAGAACAAATTCTTATTTTAAATGGCAGCCTAGGAACAGTGGGTTAACTGCCTGTTCAGGGGCAGAACAACAGATTTGTACTTCATCAGCTCGGGGATTTGAACTTGCAACGTTTCAGTTACTAGTCCAACGCTCTAACCAGTAGGCTACCCTGCCACCCCAATTAAGGTGCCACCAGCCACCACTGGAGCAAATACTTCAGGAAGATCAAACACAGACCTCTTAAAGGCCTCCGCATGCTTCCCAGCCGAAACAGTTCGTCTTATGTATTATTATTATTGTGAGCCGTCCTCTCTTGCTCCCAGCTAATTTACTTAACTCGTCTAGTCGTAAGTGGTTGGGGCCAGCTATATTATGTTCCCATTTCAGTGTCAACTAACGCCATGGTTTAGATTGGCACTAATTAATATAAATGGGTAATCCATAGGACATGCATGTACTTAACTCTGCTGGTGGTGACTGGTGAGAAATAGAGACAGAGAGGCTGGTAGTTAGAGGAAGAATTGGGTTACTGAAAGTCGTTTAGACCTGCGGACCTCATGAACAACATATACAATGAATGATTCACTACTCACTAACTAATGCTGTACGTTGATCCTCAGAAGTCTGGGGTCAAAGAGAAACAGACATGAGTACAATCTGTGTTTTGAAACCACACTATAATTGCTTGTATCAGTAGAACTCTATGTATCAGACTACCAGTAGTTGAATATCTTGAGATTGGCTACACTAGGGATATGGTAACCCATCCCAGTCACACCTGTACATAATAGCCCTGCTGTTATAACAAACATTCATAATTCACCTGATGATCAAACTGATTGAGCTCTCCCTCAATAGGTGGCTCAGCTGTATAGTCAAATCCAATTTTATTTGACACTTGCTTCCTGGATAACAGGTGTAGACTAACAGGAAAATGCTTACTTACAGGTCAATTTCCAACAATGCTGAGTTAAAGATAAGGTCAATAATAAAACATGTACTAAAACAATTGTGACACGAGGAATAAATATACAGTGAATAACGAATTAAAAGAACGAGTGAAAATAACATGGCTATATATAGGGAGTAGGAAATTACAAAATATATGAAGTATGTGTCAGTTGTGGTGGTAATGATACATACTGTAGGTCGCTGCATGTTGCTGGTGGGCTAAAAGCTGAGCACTACTGCATCTTTAACAAAGCGTCATCCTCGCATCACATCCACTACTTTACTTTGTAAATGACGTCAACTGACACCCAGCCAGCATGCACGCTGCAGCTCTAATTATTTGTAATGGCGGGTATTTCTACATAATTTTTGTTGAAATTACTTTTTATCCTAAACTTAGATAGTAGGGGAAGGTCTGCTGTATACTCTATCCATGAGATTTGAAGGGTATTTGAATTGAAGGCGGACACTTTTAGGAACCGGCGAAAGTATCAAAGTTATGAGGCTGCCGCTCTCCGTTATTGTCAGAAATTGAATCTAAGGTAACTATCAATGGTTCGAATGTTTGATGAAGGAAATGGTTACAGTAGTCATGTTAGTTCATTGTAACGATTAGGTTACCCGGTGTTGATCACTGTGTCGGAAACGTTAGGATAATTGAGGATGGAAGAAATATTCAATTATTGCACTGTAGGCTAGTTGGCTATAACCTCTAACATATTTTATTTGGTATTTTTTTAAATATTGATAATAGCAGTACCTGCAATCTATCTGGCTGTCGGAAATCGCGATTTCTGCGCTAAGTACGCTATCAGTTTTTTTGTTAATATCAAGTTCAATTCACACCACAAGTGCCTCGTCAAAGTTGAATATCCCCAAAGTGTTATTACCACTTGCCCGAAGCACCAGAATAAACTTCACATTGGAAGCAACTGAAGGCTGTTACAGATGGTAAGTGAATATCTTTAAAAAAAGAAAAGATTATCGCCAGGAAACAGACAACTGTATTGCTTGGTCCACGCAGGTATCGTCTTTCATATCTTACTCATAGGTCGTGTGGGACGCGTTGCAACATGAACTGTTACACTGTGGCGTATAGTCAAGTAAATCTGAAATCAGAAAGATTTAGTTTCATGGAAAGTGAAGTTCTCTATTAACGCTATAACCTGTCCGGTATCCGCTAGAGCAGGGGTTCCCAAACCTTTTCACTCAGGCCCCCCTTCCTACATTGGAGAACACCACTTCTATTTTTATGAGCACAAGCACTGTACCACTCTTGTTTGCTGAGAGAATTTTGCAGGTTTAAAGCTTATTTCCTGCAATTCTACACATTTTGCTATGTGGTGCAGAGAACATTTTGCGGGTTAAAGCTAATGTTCTTTAAATTCTATTCTTTTTTTCCATATCTAATGTTTATTTGTGTAATATTTGAGTGACTTAAATCTGACGGTACAAGAGCTGATGGTACAAGTTTATAAATAATCAATCAACTTTATGCCTTTCATTTTAGAATCTGTGCCTAATCAATCATATACATTTCCTGTCAAAACAGATTTTTATTCTTTCCTGTCATTAGATAACAGCTTCCAACATGTCCTTGGGCAAAATCTGATTTATTAGACCGATTTACGCTCACCAGGTTTTGCTGAAGAGGACAGAAATTTTGTCCCCAGAGTGTCTGAATACAGTACCTTTCGTACCTCCAGGTCTTCCACCAGACCAGAGGTGGCCAGCATCGAGGCTGTAGAGGCTGACCTCAGTAGACAGTGTTCCCAGAGAGCTGTTCTCCAGGCCTGCTCCACACATTCCTCCAGACTCACCAGCATCATACTGTCTGAGGATGTCGGTGAGTAGAGCAGGGGTTTCTAACCAGGTGTAGTAGGACCCCTGGGGGTACTTGGCCTATCCACAGGGGATACTTGAAGACTCATGAAACCACAGACTTACTGGTAAAATTCACATGAGGGGGTACATCAGGGGTACTCTGTGCAGAGCAACAAAAAAAAGTTGGGAACCACTGGAGTAGAGTACCTGCTTGGATGAAGAGAGAACATCTGCTTACTTGGTGTCAATGCAAATGTCAGTTTATTTGTGGCCTTTTTGAAGCAGCATGATATGAGGCTAACATGAAAGGGTAAAGTGCCACTACTTGCTCATCAACTAGTTCATGATGGTTGAGATAAGAGCTGTATAGATTCTCTAAACTCTTAATGATAAGGACTTGTTATGCTTCGGTCAATGGAAGTTGAGGTGATTTAGCCTAAAGGCTTCAGCAGACAATCTACTCAGTGTAGTGCACAAGTCAGCCCTATTAACTATATGTTGAAACATTTCCCTTGATTAGCTGAATCAGGATTGGTAGTGCTGGGTTAGAACAAAAAAGTACATCCCTGTGGGCCCAGTAAAATGAATGAAGAACACTGGTATACAGCATTGTGTAATAGTGTAAATCAGCGGTTTACTCCAATGCTATAGACGGGTTGGGTGTTTAGCAACAAAACAGACACATACGCAACTATGGGGCAAAACAGACAGGGTTGGCTTAGATTGTTGACAACGTGAATTATATTTAATCTCCAATGTTTACTGAGAACATTAATACATTTGCTCGTCGAACATCTCATTCCAAAATCATGGGCATTAATATGGAGTTGGTCATCCCTTTGCATTAAATTACAGCCTTCACTTTTCTGGGAAGGCTTTCCACTAGATATTGGAACATTGCTGCGGGGACTTGCTTCCATTCAGCCACGAGCATTACTGAGGTCTGGCACTGATGTTGGGCGATTAGGCCTTGCTCGCAGTCAGTGTTCCAATTCATCCAAAAGGGGTTCGATGGAGTTTAGGTCAGGGCTCTGTGAAGGCCAGTCAAGTTCTTCCACACCAATCTCGATAAACCATTTCTGTATGGACCTCGCGTTGTGCAGCATTGTCATGCTGAAACAGGAAAGAGCCTTCCCCAAACTGTTGCCACAAAGTTGGAAGCACACAATCGTCTAGAATGTCATTGTATGCTGTAGTGTTAAGATTTCCCTTCACTGGAACTAAGGGGCCTAGCCCGAACCATGAAAAATAGCCCCAGACCATTATTCCTCTAACATCAAATGTTACAGTTGGCACTATGCTTTTAGGCAGGTAGCGTTCTTCTGGCATCCTCCAAACACAGATTCTTCTGTCGGACTGCCAGATGGTAAAAAGGTGATTCATCACTCCAGAGAACGCGTTTCTGCTCTAGAGTTCAATGGTGGCAAGCTTTTCACCACTCAAGCTGATACTTTGCATTCCAGATGGTGATCTTAGGCTTGTGTGTGGCTGCTTGGCCATGGAAACTCATTTCATGAAGCTCCTGACAAACTGTTCTTGTGCTGACTTTGCTTTAAGAGGTAGTTTGGAAATTGGTTGTGAGTGTTGTAACAGAGGACAGACTATTTTTACGCGCTTCAGCACTTGGCGGGCCCATCCTGTAAGCTTGTGTGGCCTACCACTTTGCGGTTGAGCCGTTGTTGCTCCTAGACATTTACACTTCACAATAAAAGCACTTACAGTTGACCAGGGCAGCTCTAGCAAGGCAGAGATTTGACAAACTGACTTGTTGGAAAGGTGGCATCCTATGACAGCACCACGTTGAGTCACTGAGCTCTTCAATAAGGTCATTCTACTGCCAATGTTTGTTTGTCTATGGAGATTGCATGGCGGTGTGCTCAATTTTATACACCTGTCAGCAACAAGTGTGGCTGAAATAGCCAAATACATTAATTTGAAGGGGTGTTCACATACAGTCGTGGCCAAAAGTTTTCAGAATGACACAAATATTAATTTCCACCAAGTTTGCGGCTTCAGTGTCTTTAGATATTTTTGTCAGATGTTACTATGGAATACTGAAGTATAATTACAAGCATTTCATAAGTGTCAAAGGCTTTTATTGACAATTACATGATTTGATGCAAAGAGTCAATATTTGCAGTGTTGACCCTTCTTTTTCAAGACCTCTGCAATCCGCCCTGGCATGCTGTCAATTAACTTCTGGGCTACATCCTGAATGATGGCAGCCCATTCTTGCATCCATCATTCCTTGGGCATCCACCATTCCTTCAATTCTGACAAGTTTCACAGTCCCTGCCGATGGAAAAACATACCCACAGCATGATACTGCCACCACCATGCTTCACTGTTGGGATGGTGTTCTTGGGGTGATGCGAGGTGTTGGGTTTGTGCTAGACATAGCCTTTTCCTTGATGGTGAAAAAACTCAATTTTAGTCTCATCTGACCAGAGTACCTTCCTCCATATGTTTGGAGAGTCTCCCAGATGCCTTTTGGTGAACACCAAATGTGTTTGCTTATTCTACAGCAATGCCTTTTTTTCTGGCCACTCTTTTGTAAAGCCCAGCTCTGTGTAGTGTATGGCTTAAAGTGGTCCTATGGACAGATACTCCAATCGCCGCTGTGGCGCTTTGCAGCTCCTTCAGAGCTATCTTTGGTGTCTTTGTTGC
Source organism: Oncorhynchus kisutch (assembly GCF_002021735.2). NCBI lineage: Eukaryota > Metazoa > Chordata > Actinopteri > Salmoniformes > Salmonidae > Oncorhynchus > Oncorhynchus kisutch. Next base: position 27,026,538 of record NC_034197.2, on the reverse strand, counting down.
CTCTCTGATTCATTCCCTCCTTGCCTGGTACGTGAGTTTTGGTGGGCGGCCCTCTCTTGGCCGGTTTGTTGTGGTGTCATATTCTTTAAAAATTTTTATAATGGATTTAATGGTGCTCCGTGGGATGTTCAAAGTTTTGGATATTTTTTAAAACCCAACCCTGATCTGTACTTCTCCACAACTTTGTGCATGACCTGTTTGGAGAGCTCCTTGGTCTTCATGGTGCCGCTTGCTTGGTGGTGCCTCTTGCTTAGTGGTGTTGCAGATTCTGGGGCCTTTCAGAACAGATGTATGTATACTGAGATTATGTGACTGATCATGTGACACTTAGATTGCACACAAGTGGACTTTATTTATCTAATTATGTGACTTCTGAAGGTAATTGGTTGCACCAGATCTTATTTAGGGGCTTCATAGCAAAGGGGGTGAATACATATCCACGCACCAATCTCCGTTTTTAAAATTTTGTATACTATTTTGAAACAAGTATTTTTTTTTCACTTCACTAATTTGAACTATTTTATGTATGTCTAGTACATGAAATCCAAATAAAAATCAATTTAATCTACAGGTTGTAATGAAACAAAATAAGAATAACGCCAAGGGGGATGAATACTTTTGCAAGGCACTGTATGTACAGCACAGGTTGAATAGGATGGCCTTGACTAGAATACAGTATATACAGTGCCTTGCGAAAGTATTCGGCCCCCTTGAACTTTGCGACCTTTTGCCACATTTCAGGCTTCAAACATAAAGATATAAAACTGTATTTTTTTGTGAAGAATCAACAACAAGTGGGACACAATCATGAAGTGGAACGACATTTATTGGATATTTCAAACTTTTTTAACAAATCAAAAACTGAAAAATTGGGCGTGCAAAATTATTCAGCCCCCTTAAGTTAATACTTTGTAGCGCCACCTTTTTCTGCGATTACAGCTGTAAGTCGCTTGGGGTATGTCTCTATCAGTTTTGCACATCGAGAGACTGACATTTTTTCCATTCCTCCTTGCAAAACAGCTCGAGCTCAGTGAGGTTGGATGGAGAGCATTTGTGAACATCAGTTTTCAGTTCTTTCCACAGATTCTCGATTGGATTCAGGTCTGGACTTTGACTTGGCCATTCTAACACCTGGATATGTTTATTTTTGAACCATTCCATTGTAGATTTTGCTTTATGTTTTGGATCATTGTCTTGTTGGAAGACAAATCTCCGTCCCAGTCTCAGGTCTTTTGCAGACTCCATCAGGTTTTCTTCCAGAATGGTCCTGTATTTGGCTCCATCCATCTTCCCATCAATTTTAACCATCTTCCCTGTCCCTGCTGAAGAAAAGCAGGCCCAAACCATGATGCTGCCACCACCATGTTTGACAGTGGGGATGGTGTGTTCAGGGTGATGAGCTGTGCTGCTTTTACGCCAAACATAACGTTTTGCATTGTTGCCAAAAAGTTCAATTTTGGTTTCATCTGACCAGAGCACCTTCTTCCACATGTTTGGTGTGTCTCCCAGGTGGCTTGTGGCAAACTTTAAACAACACTTTTTATGGATATCTTTAAGAAATGGCTTTCTTCTTGCCACTCTTCCATAAAGGCCAGATTTGTGCAATACACGACTGATTGTTGTCCTATGGACAGAATCTCCCACCTCAGCTGTAGATCTCTGCAGTTCATCCAGAGTGATCATGGGCCTCTTGGCTGCATCTCTGATCAGTCTTCTCCTTGTATGAGCTGAAAGTTTAGAGGGACGGCCAGGTCTTGGTAGATTTGCAGTGGTCTGATACTCCTTCCATTTCAATATTATCGCTTGCACAGTGCTCCTTGGGATGTTTAAAGCTTGGGAAATATTTTTGTATCCAAATCCGGCTTTAAACTTCTTCACAACAGTATCTCGGACCTGCCTGGTGTGTTCCTTGTTCTTCATGATGCTCTCTGCGCTTTTAAGGACCTCTGAGACTATCACAGTGCAGGTGCATTTATACGGAGACTTGATTACACACAGGTGGATTGTATTTATCATCATTAGTCATTTAGGTCAACATTGGATCATTCAGAGATCCTCACTGAACTTCTGGAGAGAGTTTGCTGCACTGAAAGTAAAGGGGCTGAATAATTTTGCACGCCCAATTTTTCAGTTTTTGTTTTGTTAAAAAAGTTTGAAATATCCAATAAATGTCGTTCCACTTCATGATTGTGTCCCACTTGTTGTTGATTCTTCACAAAAAAATACAGTTTTATATCTTTATGTTTGAAGCCTGAAATGTGGCAAAAGGTCGCAAAGTTCAAGGGGGCCGAATACTTTCGCAAGGCACTGTACATATGAAATTGGTAAAACATTATGTAAACATTATTAACGTGACTAGTTTTTCATGTCTATTTACAGCTGAAGTCAGAAGTTTACATACACTTAGGTTGAAGTCATTAACTCGTTTTTCAACCACTCCACAAATTTCTTGTTAACAAACAATAGTTTTGGCAAGTCGGTTAGGACATCTACTTTGTGCATGACACAAGTCATTTTTCCAACTATTGTTTACAGACAGATTATTTCACTTATAATTCACTGTATCAAAATTCCAGTGGGTCAGAAGTTTACATACACTAAGTTGACTGTGCCTTTAAACAGCTTGGAAAATTCCCCAAAATGATGTCATGGCTTTAGAAGCTTCTGATAGGCTAATTTAGAACATCTGAGTCAATTGGAGGTGTACCTGTGGATGTATTTCAAGGCCTACCTTCAAACTCAGTGCCTCTTTGCTTGACATCATGGGAAAATCAAAAGAAATCAGCCAAGACCTCAGTTAAAACATTGTAGACCTCCACAAGTCTGGTTCATCCTTGGGAGCAATTTCCAAACGCCTGAAGATACCACGTTCATCTGTACAAACAATATAGTACGCAAGTATAAACACCATGGGACCACGCATCCGTCATACCGCTCAGGAAGGAGACGCGTTCTGTCTCCTAGAGATGAACGTACTTTGGTGAGAAAAGTGCAAATCAATCTCAGAACAACAGCAAAGGACCTTGTGAAGATGCTGGCGGATACAGGTACAAAAATATCTATATCCACAGTAAAACGAGTCCTATATCGACATAACCTGAAAGGCCGCTCCTGCACTGACCTCTCCTGGACGATAGCGGGTGAACAGGCCGTGGCTGAGGTCCTTGATCTTTTCGGCCTTCCTGTGACACCGGGTGTCCTGATGGGCAGGCAGTGTGCTCCCTGTGATGCGTTGGGCTGACCGCACCACCCTCTGGAGAGCCCTACGGTTGTGGGCGGTGCAGTTGCCGTAGCAGGCGGTGATACAGCCCTACAGGATGCTCTCAATTGTGCATCTGTAAACGTTTGAGGGTCTTAGTGGCCAAGCCAAATTTATACACCATCCCCTGTGTGGGTAGACCATTTCAGTTTGTCAGTGACACTGAGGAACTTGAAGCTTTTCACCTTCTCCACTGCAGCCCTGTGGATGGGGGTGTGCGATGATTCCTGACTTTAATATACACTTCTGGTTCTGTAGATGTCTCAAATGTTGATACAGTACCTGTTAATGTGACTCGTTTCCCCTCACCGCAGTAACGGGACAGGTGCTGTGCTGTGATGCCATCGTGGACTTAATCAGTGAGATCCAGATAGTGTCCACCACCAGCGAGCTGCACCTGGAGGAGTCACCATTGGAACTGAAGATCTACTCACTGGACTCTGAAGGTGAGTGTTCAAGGATACACTCTTATGTTTTACTTGACAGTTTGTGTCATTGGTTCTCTTTTGGTCAACAAAGACCTTTTACATCGGCATGTGCTGTCATCATAACAACTACCTATGTAGTAACACTAATTACTCATAACATTGAATCAACATTGTATCATAAATTCCTGATTCCACTTGTGCATTTTTTTGACAATATAATTGCTCAATTGCTATGTGTCATCATGTTAATAAAATGTTACTAGAGTAATTGCAGTGTTTCTACAGAGACATAAGAACAACTGAAAGTGCTACCCGCTTCAGTATAATGCGTAGAGATCCACATTGTTGTGTGCACTAGAAGGGTTTAACGACTTTTCCAGTAGTGATGATTGTGATGTCGTGAGGCAGAAGTTAATGTCCCTGTTTGTTCTGTCTCACTGGTTTCATTATGGCCAGGCACAGACACTCTTTTACATGAGCTGGCGCCACAACCTGATTCTCTTTGATGACATCCCCAAAGGCGCATTGCATTTTGGTGTTTGTTTTGGCCTTGATGTGTACTACGCTCAGATCTGTCAAATAGAATAGCTAAAATATCGTGTTGAGAGGATTGCTGGTTTTGTTTGGGCTTATGTGACTGCAACCTTTAGGGACTTGTCAAACTAGTGTGCTCTATTTTCAGTCTTGTCCACAGTGATTTATCCTTTATATGCGTAAACAACAACAGTAATTGTGTGATGTTGGGGATGCAGGGTTGTGTTCCAAACAAAATAATTACAATTGTGCTTGGTTGAGTTCTGCAACGGCACAGCTAGGATAGCTCATGAAAGCTGTTGAAGACAACTTATGGAGTCATAAGTGCATTTAAAGGACTTTACTGCACACGTTGTCATTGATTTAATCTTATGTTGCACCTACCCCACATTTTCCAGGATTTTCATTATCACCAAATGCTGCGAACAGTACAGTAAATGCACATGAATTCAACAGTATAATGTTTGGATTCTTTCTTGTCAGGTGAACTGTTGTCCTCACCTTTTGGTCTAATAATTTCACCATAGTATCCAAACGGTTCCCTTTCAATGGCTACCATTGTTGTGCATATGCTTTTCATATTTCTTCTGTAAGAAACATTTCAATTTGTGCGTCACCTGAGTGGGTTGATTCACTGATGTGGTCATCCTGGGTTGGCGCCCCCCCTTGAGTTGTGCCATGGCGGAGATCTTTGTGGGCTATACTCAGCCTTGTCTCAGGATGGTAAGTCGGTGGTTGAAGATATCCCTCTAGTGATGTGGGGGCTGTGCTTTGGCAAAGTGGGGGGGGGGTTATATCCTTCCTGTTTGGCCCTGTCCGGGGGTGTCCTCGGATGGGGCCACAGTGTCTCCTGACCCCTCCTGTCTCAGCCTCCAGTATTTATGCTGCAGTAGTTTGTGTCGGGGGGCTAGGGTCAGTTTGTTATATCTAGAGTACTTCTCCTGTCCTATTCGGTGTCCTGTGTGAATCTGTGTGCGTTCTCTAATTATCTCCTTCTCTCTTTCTTTCTCTCTCTCGGAGGACCTGAGCCCTAGGACCATGCCCCAGGACTACCTGACATGACTCCTTGCTGTCCCCAGTCCACCTGACCGTGCTGCTGCTCCAGTTTCAACTGTTCTGCCTTATTATCAAATCAAATCAAATGTATTTATATAGCCCTTCGTACATCAGCTGATATCTCAAAGTGCTGTACAGAAACCCAGCCTAAAACCCCAAACAGCAAGCAATGCAGGTGTAGAAGCACGGTGGCTAGGAAAAACTCCCTAGAAAGGCCAAAACCTAGGAAGAAACCTAGAGGAACCAGGCTATGTGGGGTGGCCAGTCCTCTTCTGGCTGTGCCGGGTGGAGATTATAACAGAACATGGCCAAGATGTTCAAATGTTCATAGAGCTCTGAGACAGGATTATGTCGAGGCACAGATCTTGCGGAAGGGTAACAAAAGATTTCTGCAGCATTGAAGGTCCCCAAGAACACAGTGGCCTTCATCATTCTTAAATGGAAGAAGTTTGGAACCACCAACACTCTTCCTAGAGCTTGTCGCCCGGCCAAACTGAGCAATCGGGGGAGAAGGGCCTTAGTCAGGTATGTGACCAAAAACCTGATGGTCACTCTGACAGAGCTCCAGAAATCCTCTGTGGAGATGGGAGAACCTTCCAGAATGACAACCATCTTTGCAGCACTCCACCAATTAGGCCTTTATGGTAGAGTGGCCAGACAGAAGCCACTCCTCAGTAAAATGCACATGACAACCCACTTGGAGTTTGCCAAAGGCACCTAAAGGACTCTCAGACCATGTGAAACAAGATTCTCTGGTTTGATGAAACCAAGATTGAACTCTTTGGCCTGAATGCCAAGCGTCACGTCTGGAGGAAACCTGGCACCATTCCTACAGTGAAGCATGGTGGTGGCAGCATAATGATGTGGGGATGTTTTCAGCGGCAGGGACTGGGAGAGTAGTGAGGATCGAGGGAAAGATGAACAGAGCAAAGTACAGAGATCCTTGATGAAAACCTGCTCCAGAGCATTTGGGACCTCAGACTGGGGCAAAGGTTAACCTTCCAACAGGACAACGACCCTCAGTACACAGCTAAGACAACGCAGGAGGGGATTCAGGTCTCTGAACGTCCTTGAGTGGGTCAGCTAGAGCCCGGACTTGGACATCTCTAGAGAGACCTGAAAAAAGCTGTGCAGCTCCCCTCCAACCTGACGGAGCATGAGAGGATCTGCAGAAAAGAATTGGAGAAACTCCCCAAATACAAGTGTGCCAAGCTTGTTGCGTCATATCCAAGAAGACTCGAGGCTGTAATTGCTGCCAAAGGTTCTTCAGTAAAGGTGATATTTAATTAGATTTTTTTCCTAAATTTGCAAAGATTTCTACAAACTTCTTTTTGCTTTGTCATTATGGGGTATTGTGTGTAGATTATAACTTTTTTTTATTCTCAATTGACTCCATTTTAGAATAAGGCTGTAATGTAACAAAATGTGGACAAAGGGGTCTGAATACTTTCTGAATGCACTGTATAGATAGGAGATATCTTGTGAATCGCCCATACATTTTTTAAATCAAGCTGATTTTTAGGCCATATTGCCCAGCCTTAGGATGATGGTGGTCTGCTTGAAACATGTAGGTATTACAGACTGGGTCAGGGAGAGGTTGAAAATGTCAGCGAAGACACTTGCTAGCTGGTCACGCATGCTCCGAGTACGCTTCCTGGCGATCTATCTGGCCCTGTGGCCTTGTGAATGTTAACCTGTTTAAAGGTCTTACTCACACCGGCTTTCTTATCAGCGTCCGGATTAGTGTCCCGCTCCTTAAAAGTGGCAGCTCTACCCTTTAGCTTAGTCCGGATGTTGCCTGTAATCCATGGCTTCCGGTTGGGATATGTATGTACAGTGACTGTGGGGACGTTGTCATCGATGCAGTTATTAATGAAGCCGGTAACTGATGGGGTAAACTGCGTAATGCCATCGGATGAATCCCAGAACATATTCCAGTCTGTGCTAGTAAAACAGTCCTGTAGCTTAGCATTCGCTTCATTGGACCACTTCCGAATTGAGCGTGTCACTGGTTGTTCCTGTTATAGTTTTTGCTTGTAAGCCAGAATCAGGAAGATTAAGTTATGGTTATATTTTTCAAATGGAGGGAGAGCTTTGTATGCGTTTCTGTGTGTGGAGTAAATGTGACCTAGAGTTTAGATGAACCATTTGATTATAGGCGTGCCTTTGAGGGTTGGTAGCTATTGATGGCGTGTGAATCATACTGCAACGGAGTTGGTCTGGTTTCTCGATGTAGAAAATGGCATGTGCCGTTCGTACGCCGTGCTTTAACTATGAAATCTAACCTTCACAAAGAATGTAGGTGCAGCAGAGGTGAAACTGCTGATCCTGGAGAACATCCTGCTGAGCCCTGCATGTGATGTCTACCTGCTGGTGGGCACATCCATCCAATACAAGGTCCAGAAGAACAGACAGGGAAAGATCACAGGTGGGTCTGAACTTACACGATACAGTCAAGCATATCATTCTATGCAATTACAAATCCAATAATGTAACGACAATAGTCACAAAAAAGGGTGTCTAGAAAAGTATTGAATTGTGTCATTGGATACAGTAATGTAGTATCAAGAATGATTTAGATGCTATTCATATCACAGTTCAGGGTGTATACTGTCCATCCCATCTATGTAGGAAATAGTTAATGAAGACAAATCATGAAGCGCTGACCCAGGGTAATGTGTTCCAGAGTTCTCCATGCCCTGTGATCAATATGAGCTGCACCTCCAGGACAGTGTGGCTGGTGCTGATGGAAACACTGACCTGGCTGTGGCTAGTCTGGACCACAGCACCTCCACTGTTAACGCCCTGCAGCTGGGACACATCAACGTGCTGCTTTATCACAAGTGTCCTTTTTAAGACAACAAACACTTCATATGATCTTGATTAGTTTAGGTCTGAGACTCCTCTACACTGCTATAACATTAGTTGGTAATTAGCAGCAACAAATATAAAATAAAATAAATTGCATCAGCAGGTTTCCTCTGGTCATGGCAGACCTTGCTTGGAGAGCTATTTATAAGAAATGTTCCGATCAACTAGTCCATGTCAGCTAATGTTTTTAAGCTAGGTTTTTTAGCCCATTGATTTTGTTATAATGTTTGATTCACTCGTGGCAAAAGGTGTAAAATTGCAGGAAGTTAGCTTTAAAACTTAACAAAAATATATACAGTGGGGCAAAAAAGTATTTAGTCAGCCACCAATTGTGCAAGTTCTCCCACTTAAAAAGATGAGAGGCCTGTAATGTTCATCATAGGTACACTTCAACTATGACAGACAAAAAGAGAAGCAAAAAAATCCAGAAAATCACATTGTATGATATTTTATTTATTTATTTGCAAATTATGGTGGAAAATAAGTATTTGGTCACCTACAAACAAGCAAGATTTCTGGCTCTCACAGACCTGTAACTTTTTACCTGTATTAATGGCACCTGTTTGAACTTGTTATCAGTATAAAAGACACCTGTCCACAACCTCAAACAGTCACACTCCAAACTCCACTATGGCCAAGACCAAAGAGCTGTCAAAGGACACCAGAAACTAAATTGTAGACCTGCACCAGGCTGGGAAGACTGAATCTGCAATAGGTAAGCAGCTTGGTTTGAAGAAATCAACGGTGGGAGCAATTATTAGGAAATGGAAGACATACAAGACCACTGATAATCTCCCTCGATCTGGGGCTCCACGCAAGATCTCACCCCTTGGGGTCGAAATGATCACAAGAACGGTGAGCAAAAATCCCAGAACCACACAGGGGGACCTAGTGAATGACCTGCAGAGAGCTGGGACCAAAGTAACAAAGCCTACCATCAGTAACACACTACCCCGCCAGGGACTCAAATCCTGCAGTGCCAGACGTGTCCCCCTGCTTAACCCAGTACATGTTCAGGCCCGTCTGAAGTATGCTAGAGAGCATTTGGATGATCCAGAAGAAGATTGGGAGAATGTCATATGGTCAGATGAAACCAAAATATAACTTTTTGGTAAAAACTCAACGTGTCGTGTTTGGAGGACAAAGAATGCGGAGTTGCATCCAAAGAACACCATACCTACTGTGAAGCATGGGGGTGGAAACATCATGCTTTGGGGCTGTTTTTCTGCAAAGGGACCAGGACGACTGATTCGTGTAAAGGAAAGAATGAATGGGGCCATGTATCGTGAGATTTTGAGTGAAAACCTCCTTCCATCAGCAAGGGCATTGAAGATGAAACGTGGGTGGGTCTTTCAGCATGACAATGATCCCAAACACACCGCCCGGGCAACGAAGGAGTGGCTTCGTAAGAAGCATTTTAAGGTCCTGGAGTGGCCTAGCCAGTCTCCAGATCTCAACCCCATAGAAAATCTTTGGAGGGAGTTGAAAGTCTGTGTTGCCCAGCAACAGCCCCAAAACATCACTGCTCTAGAGGAGATCTGCATGGAGGAATGGGCCAAAATACCAGCAACCGTGTGTGAAAACCTTGAAGACTTAAAGAAAACATTTGACCTCTGTCATTGCCAACAAAGGGTATATAACAAAGTATTGAGATTAACTTTTGTTATTGACCAAATACTTATTTTCCCCCATAATTTGCAAATAAATTAATAAAAAATCCTACAATGTGATTTTCTGGATTTTTTTTCATAGGTACACTTCAACTGTGAGAGACGGAATCTAAAACAAAATTCCAGAAAATCACATTGTATGATTTTTAAGTAATTAATATGCATTTTATTGCATGACATAAGTATTTGATACATCAGAAAAGCAGAACTTAATATTTGGTACAGAAACCTTTTACAGAGATCATACATTTCCTGTAGTTCTTGACCAGGTTTGCACACACTGCAGCAGGGATTTTGGCCCACTCTTCCATACAGACCTTCTCCAGATCCTTCAGGTTTCGGTGCTGTCGCTGGGAAATACAGACTTTCAGCTCCCTCCAAAGATTTTCTATTGGGTTCAGGTCTGGAGACTGGCTAGGCCACTCCAGGACCTTGAGATGCTTCTTACGGAGCCACTCCTTAGTTGCCTTGGCTGTGTGTATCGGGTCGTTGTCATGCTGGAAGACCCAGCCACGACCCATGTTCAATGCTCTTACTGAGGGAAGGAGGTTGTTGGCCAAGATCTCACAATACATGGCCCCATCCATCCTCCCCTCAATACGGTGCAGTCGTCCTGTCCCCTTTGCATAAAAGCATCCCCAAAGAATGATGTTTCCACCTCCATGCTTCACGGTTGGGATGGTGTTCTTGGGGTTGTACTCATCCTTCTTCTTCCTCCAAACACGGAGAGTGGAGTATAGACCAAAAAGCTCTATTTTTGTCTCATCAGACCACATGACCTTCTCCCATTCCTCCTCTGGATCATCCAGATGGTTATTGGCAAACTTCAGACGGGCCTGGACATGCGCTGGCTTGAGCAGGGGGACTTTGCGTGCGCTGCAGGATTTTAATCCATGACGGCGTAGTGTGTTACTAATGGTTTTCTTTGAGACTGTGGTCCCAGCTCTCTTCAGGTCATTGACCAGGTCCTGCCATGTAGCTCTGGGCTGATCCCTCACCTTCTTCATGATCATTGATGCCCCACGAGGTGAGATCTTGCATGGAGCCCCAGACTGATTGACCGTCATCTTGAACGGTGATTGACCATCTTCTTCCATTTTCTAATAATTGCGCCAACAGTTGTTGCCTTCTCACCAAGCTGCTTGCCTATTGTCCTGTAGCCCATCCCAGCCTTGTGCAGGTCTACAATTTACCCCTGATGTCCTTACACAGCTCTCTGGTCTTGGCCATTGTGGAGAGGTTGGAGTCTGTTTGATTCAGTGTGTGGTCTTTTATACAGGTAACGAGTTCAAACAGGTGCAGTTAATACAGGTAATGAGTGGAGAACAGGAGGGATTCTTAAAGAAAAACTAACAGGTCTGTGAGGTGGAATTCTTACTGGTTGGTAGGTGATCAAATACTTATGTCATGCAATAAAATGCAAATTAATTACTTAATCATACAATGTGATTTTCTGGATTTTTTTTAGATTCCGTCTCTCACAGTTGAAGTGTACCTATGATAAAAAATTACAGACCTCTACATGCTTTGTAAGTAGGGAACACTGCTGATTTTGCAGGTTATCAAATACTTGTTCTCCCCACTGTAATTTGAGTGTTCCATTCTCTCATGTAATTCTCAGTGGATTGCAGAGACAGGCAGTAATATAACAGGACTTGACAGTCTGGGGGGGAACATGTCTAGCTAAAGCTCACTACTTAAGACTTATCCCAGAAGGTTGTATTGTGCATTTGACAAACACAATATTTAAAATGGTCCCTGTATGCCTCTTTGTATAACCTAACTTTATTGTCCTTAACAATTGCTCAGGCCTTCGCATGCAAGGGGTGTCTCGCATGCCCAACGGGGTATGTTGTGGAACCGGGATACTTGGGTATGGTTGCATGCATTTTGTTCATCCTTGTGCATTAGTGAAGCATTTAAAGTAAACCATTGTCAGTTATTGAGTGATTTCTGAACTACATATCCTGTTTCAGTTCCAATGATCACTTGTTTTGCTTTTCTCTTTTACTACCAGGATTTAAGATGAATCCTGTAGAGAGCTGGGTTCTAGAAACAGGATGAGTGTATGATATCCTTATCGAAGTCTTTGACAAGTCAAGCAGTAGGATTTACTTATCTGATGTAAGCTCAGCCTAAGTTGTCTTAATTCTACACCATTGTCTGTTATATTTGTCAAAACACAGTCACGCTCCCTGGTCTTCTCCCTCTTCTAAAATGGAAACTAGATTTTTTGTTTGGCATATCCCTCTTGATGTCTAATCAACTGTAGACTGAACTATAGCTGGGAGACATTCCAATACTGGGAAGGACGATTTTGAATATGTTTGATGGATTTTCTATGTTATCATCTTAGCCAGATTGTATGCCCTGTCCTCTCTTTAATGGTTAGGTTTTTTCCACACTTTAAAAGGTCCAATGCAGCTGTTTTAAAAAATCTCGATATCAACGGATTTCTGGGTAACAATTAGATACCGTACTGTAAATGTTTTCAATTAAAATAGTCAAAAATATACAAAAATGGCTTCATAGCAATGAGCAATTTGTCAAGCAAGAATTTTGCTAGGACTGTCTGGGAGTGGTCTGAGTGTGGAGGGGGGAAAAGGAAAATGTCCTGTTGTTGGCAGAGAGCTTTCTTAATGGTCTATTAACTAATTTACCGCCTGGTGATGTTCCCAGGCGGGCCAAAACTCCAGAAATGAAGGCGCTCTTTTCAAACAGCTCTTACATTTTAAAAGGTAGTTATCATAATTTTCACAATTTCAGTATTATTCCAACCTAATAGTGTGGAAATATATATAAATCGTAGGAAAATCACACTTTTAGACTGCACTGGGCCTTTAAAACAGATCGTCACTCTCATTCCCCTCTGTATTTTTGAATGCTACTATCTTGATGGTTTGTGCTTGCAGAACATCCGGATCGAAGCTGTGTTTCCAGATGAGTACTCTGAGAGTCCTCCCTGAATGGGTCCTACCACCGTGTCAAGGCTTTGAACAACGGGATAACACTAATTGATGCTACACTCAAATCTGTAGTGGATCAAGTGAGTTTTGTAGAAACCTTGGATTAGTTTATTTGCCGTTTTTTTTTTTCTTACTTTAATACTTTATGCTATCTTATTGAATTGTGAGAGATCATGATCATTAGTTAGAAACAGCCTGGCTATGTCGTAACAAGGTTGTGTTTGTGTTCTAGGATGGAGGAATCTGAGCTGGCAAACTCAGTCCTCAGTCTCAGTATCCTCACATTTCCATGGCAGCCCAAGGTTGGAGCCTACCAGTACACAATACAGGTATCTGTCCCTATTAAATACAACATATGTTTACTGTTATTTCTGTTGGAACTCATGCTGAAGAATCTCACATCAGCCACAATGAATTACACTTCACTTCTGTCAAGTTCTGTGTTTGTGTATCATTTTATATTTAAACATTTTGTGAATCTTCTTTCGTTACTTCTTATAATTACCTACTAATTTGTACAAGGCCAGACACTGGCTTAGAGTGACAGATACAAGTTGGAGTGTCTCTCGAAATTTGATGTATTACAGACTCTGTGTCAATATTTACCCATGTTGCATTGTGTCCCAGGCAGCTGGAGGCAGTGGAATTTCAGCTGGTTCTCCTCTAACCTAGCTGTTGCCACGGTGACAGTGAAAGGAGTGATGACGACCGTCAGTGACATTGGCGTCAGTGTGGTATACGCCCGTGTTGTCCTCAACCCAATGCACTATGGAACGATGAAGGTGAGACTGTATAGCCCTCCCCTAACTAATTTTACAGGATGCGAAGGATCACTGGTCAATGCAGTGAATTGTATAGTTACATATCTTACATCAATTGTACTAGTTAGTCGATGTTAACATGTTTCCAAACATTAACCGTAAAAAGTTACAAGGTGAAAAATCGGTCCTTGGGCCCTTGAGCAAGGCACTTAACCCTAATTGCTCCTGTAAGTCGCTCTGGGTAAGAGCTTCTGCTAAATTAAATTTTTTATTTATTTTTTAAATGTACCTAGCTGAGGGGCAGAGCCTTCACAAAGACCCTCTGTAGTGTTCAGTTTATCCTTCTCATATTGGCAATATGGTTTTAATTTCCCTCAAAGCTCTCTTGATCCACGGCGGAACATAAGATCTACCACTTCAATTGCCTTCCTTGATACATTTTATTGCTTGCCTGGGACATATTGTTGTCTGTTGTGTGTCTGTGTTGGATAAGAGATGTGTATGAAAGATGGCAGAATTTGGTCCTCTAGGACTGGGATTGCAGCCATATTGACTCTCTTCCTCCCCCTCCCTCCTTCCTTCCCTACAGGTAGACTGGCTCCAGGGCAGAACCACTGCAGTGGGGTAAGGGCCTAGGCTCTAGCCACAGGATACACAGCCCTAACGGTCAGCTACACCCACGGCGATGTCTACCTCAGTGCCAAGATCACCATCGCTGCCTACCCACCACTTAAAGTGAGTCTATGCCCCCCAACCTGTACCTGAGAGCATGGCCTATTCACACACATGGATTTCATATTGGTTTACTTAAATCTTTTCCCCTCTCGAAGACACTTCAAAGAAACTTAAAGTTAAAGGGCGTATCCATTCCCAGATATAAACAAATCATGAAACTCCTGTCAATTTGGTGAAAGCCTATGTTCTGTCAGTGGGTAAAATAAAACATTTCCCCATGATTTAACTTCTAAGTGGTCCATCTGTGAAAATCTGGACACCGTGTAGGAACGCGTCATCGCTGGGGGGGGGGGGGGGGGGGATAGGAGGAGATAGGAATCTCATTGGGCAAAGAATGGAGAAACTTCCCACCCAACTGACTGTCGACCCATCACATTCATGTTGTCATTCTTCGTCACACGGTTGCTAAGATAATCTTCACGCAATCCCTTCTCAAAGTCAGGGTATGAGTTGAGAAACCTGATTATTTTCCTCGAAAGTACCTAATGTCACGATTCCAAGGCTATACAATATTACAGAGAACAAGTTAATTATCTCACATCTTGGAAAATATTTGCAATGTTGTACAACTTGTTCCCAGAATTCATGCTATTGTTCGGTTTTTGAGTTAGTGTCTGACTCGTTGAAGGAGAGCTCTCCTTGTCCAAGAATCACCCAGAATGCACTGTGTGGCCCATTCATGACTCATGGGTAACATACATTTCCCATCTCCTCAAAAGTATCTCTGTCGGAAAGCAGCATTACTGTGCTCTTGCACTGGGCAGAGACGCTGTTTATAGCTCAGTAAACAGAGATAAACTGCAAGTTGAACTCTGAGTAAGACTCTTAAATTGATAGTGCAGTTTTAGACGATTTTTACAGCTAAGCTAGCTACTTCACATGCTTATATTGACTTTGGTATTATTGTGTGTAGCCATCTTTTTCTAGCTAGCTAGCAGCCAGCCCAGAGAGAGAGTATTGTATTGTGGGTTATGTAGTAGACTTGAGCTGCACCAGATTTCCCAAAAACGATTTTCACGTTTCTACTTGCATTGCTATAATGATAAAATATGCATCATACGGAGGAAGATTTCTGTGTTTCCTACTTTTGTATTGATAAAACATGTTTAACCACTGCACCTACACACCCTGATGAGTGGTCATTTACCTGTGCTCTGTGTTGTGAATGATCCTGTCTAAAGTCTGCCCAATGATCTCCAGTCACTCCCCTCGCCAACTCTCCCCGGAGCAGCAATTAGCCTTTCTCTTAATCAGCAAGATTGGGACACACACACACACACACACACACACACACACACAAACACACATCTTTTCACACTTACACACTTTCACAATAAAACACACACACTTTCTTTCTCTCTCTGCAATCAGTACAGAAGAGCAAGGATGAGCTTGTGTTAAATAACCTATTTCTGGGTTTCCTCTGTTCTGTGCATTTGTAATTATGCCCTCATGTACTGGATACACCCATTTAGTTCTTCCTGCTGCTTTGTCTCAAGTATTGCACTGTAATGGAATTGATGTCAACTCTGCCATAGAATAGACCATTTATGTCAAGCTAAGAGTCATTATGGAGAGCGCCATCTCCATTCCCATGCATGCTCTATTCCATGGCCATGGGTTTTCATCCCATTAACCTGTGTGCATGCTAAGACAGAGCTCAGGACACTAACAGGAAGTTGTTTTATTTTGGGATGTAAAGAAAAACTAGTTGGGCAGACTTGTCCTTACTCTTACTCCGAGAACTACGGCTCGGCTCTGGCAGTTCACGCTCCCCTCATAAATATTGTAGCATTTACCGACCTTTCACCATGTTGTCTGTCTACCTCCTTGACCCAGTTTGGCTGTCTGACTTTAACACATTCATCCAGTCTCCCCAGGGAGGGTTGAAAAACCTCCTGGAGTTGAATCATTTAGGATTGGCAGTGACCTCAGGGCTTTATCTGAAAGACATCTAACAAATGTGGAGGCAGACCAGCAATAAATGTGTTTCATGAAATATAATTTGAATCTACAAAATATACCACTTCTCCATTCACTAACTTGTGCTTTACCTGTTGTCATGTCCAGGCTGTGAAGCCTGCCTCTGTTGCCTTGGTGACCATAGGCTCCTCTAAGGTCATGCTGTTTGAGGGCGGTCCCAAGCCATGGATTCTAGAGCCCTCCAAGTTCTTCCAGAACCTGAAGGCTGAGGATGACAACGGTGTTAGGCTGGCTCTGACCGGGTCCACCTACCGTAGCTACGTCCGGAACTGGGTCAGAGCCATCTGTCGAGCCATAGGAGAACAGGTGAGGGAATGGGCTTTTCCTTGTTCGGTACCTACTTGTTCAGTACCCTGGGATTTAAACAGACTTTCTAGCTCTTTAAGATGCACTGTAGATGAAATTGTGACAAACAAGTAATATGTGTGTTATGAACAGGTAATAAACGTGTTATAACCATCTTTCTAGGTATTGGCAGTAACCGTGGGGAACCAGCCCAGTCTGACCAATCCCTATCCTGCGGTTTGTGTGCGCCCCTCCCTCTCACCTCACCTTGGTGCCAGTGTACACCAGTCCCCAGCTGGACCTCACCTGCCCTCTGCTGAAACAGAAAAAACAACTGGTGAGGAAAAGAGAGTGAAGCAGGCAGTGTTGACACAGCACACATACAAACACATTTGCCATAGGAGCTAGCGAGACAAAAAAAAACTAAAGACCCAAGGTCATGTCAAGTTTGTCCTTAATTTCTCATGAGGGGATAAATAAAGTGTATTAAATTGAATGTCTGCCTCACTGACTGTACATTTTACACAGTGATTCTATGTTTACTGTAACACAGAAAGAGAACTACATTGGAACATTATTTGTTGCAGGTGCCTGTCTCAAACTACCGCAACCCTGTGCTTGACCTGGCTGCATTTGACCAGCAAGGCAGGAAGTTTGACAACTTCAGCTCTCTGAGTATCATCTGGGAGTCGACCAAGGTGCTCCCTGGCCAGCCTGGAGCCCACCATGCCTATGGATCTGGAACTACTAGAGGACAGCAACAAACAGAAGAGACGGTGGTACGGCTTTGATCATGCTCATGATGGTATCCTTGTTTTCTTTTGTCGTTATTCTTTCATCTAAAATACCAGGTTTTTGCAGGCTATTTTAATAGCTTTGGCCAACAGAAATGTAATCTTGTCTGTCAGGTCATCAGGCGGTCCTTGTCCACCACCAGTCTGAGATTGCTGCTATAACAGTAACAGTAACAGCCACCTTGAGGCTGCTAAGGTTCTCAGTCCGGTAAGACAGAAACACAACCTATAGCAGAGAAACAACACCTTTTTATCTTATGTGGTTAGACAAGCAACTCATTTGTTCATTTTTAGTCTTTTTCACATCCTCCTGTGACTGGCTATCTGAGATATCTACTGCAGCCCTCATCCTCCACATGCAACACCCATTCTGCCAGTCACATTCTGTTAAAGGTCCCCAAAGCGCACACATCCCTGGGTCGCTCCTCTTCAGTTCGCTGCAGCTAGCGACTGGAACGAGCTGCAACAAACACTCAAACTGGACAATTTTATGTCCATCTCTTCATTCAGAGACTCAATCATGGACACTCTTACTGACATTTGTGGCTGCTTTTTGTGATGTATTGTTGTCCCTACCTTCTTGCTCTTTGTGCTGTTGACTTGCCCAATAATGTTTGTACCATGTTGTGCTACCATGCTATGTTGTCATGTCTTGCTGCCATGCTATGTTGTCTTAGGTCTCTCTTTATGTAGGGTTGTGGTGTCTCTCTTGTCGTGATGTGTGTTTTGTCCTACATTTAAACATTTTTTTTATCCCAGCCTCCGCAGCAGACCTTTTTGTTTGCCGTCATTGTAAATAAGAATTTGTTCTTAATTGACTTGCCTAGTTAAATAAAGGTTCAAATAAATTAAAGGAAGAATGCCATTGGCTGAATAAGTCTCTGTGACCACAGAAAATAAACCTTTTAATCAGTTTAGAGGGTGCGATTACTACACAAGACACAATAGGCAAAAGCCAGATCTTCAAACTGTACAAATATTATATATAATATTAATTTAGCCGTTTACACTAACACTATGATTTCACTTCACTTTCACAACAGAACTCAACTTTGTAAGAACACCGTCATGTAGGGTAATCTCATCTTGTTACTCTGTTGGCATGACATTTACACCTGTAACCATGGCACCCGTCCTGTTTTATCTCCCTCTTTCTGTCAGTTTGACCCTCTGACCCCTGTCTCAGCCACTCTGGAGCTCCTATTGGTGGAGGACTTGACAGTCAGTCCTGAAGCCGTCACCATATACAACCACCCTAACGTGCGGGTAAGAACTGGGGCCTGTGTGAAATGTTCAGAAGAAATAGATAGAAATGTAAGTTATAGAGCTGACAGAACAATGTGACCCATCCCATCCGTCACTGTCAAAAGTGATATCTGCTCCATGTATCCCATTTCTATGGGCCTCCACTCTTCCCTCACTGGCCACTACTATCTTAATCCTGTCTGACTTTTGACCCGTCTCACGCTCCGTAATCCTCTTACTGAGGTCACTACCTGCCATGTAAACCCCTCATTCAGTCTCCCTCCGTATTACTGACGGCTCACAGATACCATCTAGCTGATAGCACTGGATTATGATGCCTTGAAATATTACACACAGCGGCCCTTCATCACAAGGTTTTATCAGCATGGATTATCTCACTATTATTACTTTACTTGTGGCCTATGATGTGAAAAGCATGTGAACCACAATGTATTGATGTTACACTTCGTGGGCTACAGTACATTTCAGCTGATACTGTGATGGGCCTTGGGCATCTTGTCCATTGTGGTATCACATTTTCATCTATGGCTTCTCCTGCTGTGTCCTCCAGGCTGACCTGGCCCTGTGGGAGGGATCTGGGTATTTCTTTGTCAACGCCAGTATTGGAGGATTAGCATACGTGGTGCACCAAGAGGGCCAGGGATCTGCTGAGGTGAGGAGAAACATGGAACGCTCAGAATGACAATGCTGCTGAACATATCACTCTGTTTTTGAATGTACTTCTATAGGATCAGCATACCATGGTTACATATTTGTCTGATGTGATGTTGTATAACTGCCTTCCTAGGTCTTACACCTCTTTTGGTCCCTTAACATTTTACTTTCTAATGCTATTGTAAATGACGTGATACTCTGAATGAATGAAGCATTGATGAAAGCACCAGGACATCCTTGTGCCTTTTTTTTTGTTTTAACACAAAGACAAGTTCAGTGAAAACATGTCATATAAAACATTTAATCACTGTGGTCTCTCCAGGTGCTTCCAGTCCAGCCGGGGACGGTGCAGGTGATGGTTCATGACCTCTGCCTGGCCTTCCCAGCCCCTGCTACGCCTACGGTCCACATCTCAGACATCCTGGAGGTTTATGTCCGAGTGGTTGACAAGGTCATTGGCCAGCCTCAATACTTTATCCTGCAGGGCAGACACCCGGCTTGACTGTAATCCCTGTTATCTCTCTCACATTTCTCTGGTATGACTAGCCCTTATAAATAAATGGTGTCATGCTGAAATTCCAAAGGTTGTGTATCACTGGTTTGCCATGGAACAGGACAGCCTTGTTTTCTGTGAAGTGTGTATTCAGGAAATAGCATTAAGATGCTGTGAATGTTGGTTGATCCTTTCATGCCAATTAAACTAATTTGAATGAGTGTAGCTGCTTATATACTTTTGTTTTATGTAAGTTACTAATTAAATTAGATCCCCCCCCAAATAGTGCTTTTCCTAGTAACACAACATTGACTTGTTTCTTGCAGGTGGAGATTGGTTAATCTGTGAGAGCCCATGTCAGGGTTTTGGATGACAACAAGAAGCCCTTCCTGTCCAAATATTTCCACTTTATGAATTTGAAACTCAGTGTAACTTCTGCCATCGTCTCTCTGCAATAAGTTATGGTTACATGATTGAATCATATACAGTGCCTTGCGAAAGTATTCGGCCCCCTTGAACTTTGCGACCTTTTGCCACATTTCAGGCTTCAAACATAAAGATATAAAACTGTATTTTTTTGTGAAGAATCAACAACAAGTGGGACACAATCATGAAGTGGAACGACATTTATTGGATATTTCAAACTTTTTTAACAAATCAAAAACTGAAAAATTGGGCGTGCAAAATTATTCAGCCCCCTTAAGTTAATACTTTGTAGCGCCACCTTCTGCTGCGATTACAGCTGTAAGTCGCTTGGGGTATGTCTCTATCAGTTTTGCACATCGAGAGACTGAAATTTTTTCCCATTCCTCCTTGCAAAACAGCTCAAGCTCAGTGAGGTTGGATGGAGAGCATTTGTGAACAGCAGTTTTCAGTTCTTTCCACAGATTCTCGATTGGATTCAGGTCTGGACTTTGACTTGGCCATTCTAACACCTGGATATGTTTATTTTTGAACCATTCCATTGTAGATTTTGCTTTATGTTTTGGATCATTGTCTTGTTGGAAGACAAATCTCCGTCCCAGTCTCAGGTCTTTTGCAGACTCCATCAGGTTTTCTTCCAGAATGGTCCTGTATTTGGCTCCGTCCATCTTCCCATCAATTTTAACCATCTTCCCTGTCCCTGCTGAAGAAAAGCAGGCCCAAACCATGATGCTGCCACCACCATGTTTGACAGTGAGGATGGTGTGTTCAGGGTGATGAGCTGTGTTGCTTTTACACCAAACATAACCTTTTGCATTGTTGCCAAAAAGTTCAATTTTGGTTTCATCTGACCAGAGCACCTTCTTCCACATGTTTGGTGTGTCTCCCAGGTGGCTTGTGGCAAACTTTAAACGACACTTTTTATGGATATCTTTAAGAAATGGCTTTCTTCTTGCCACTCTTCCATAAAGGCCAGATTTGTGCAATATACGACTGATTGTTGTACTCCCACCTCAGCTGTAGATCTCTGCAGTTCATCCAGAGTGATCATGGGCCTCTTGGCTGCATCTCTGATCAGTCTTCTCAAATCAAATCTAATTTATTTGTCACATACACATGGTTAGCAGATGTTAATGCGAGTGTAGCGAAATGCTTGTGCTTCTAGCTCCGACAATGCAGTAATAACGAACAAGTAATCTAACTAACAATTCCAAAAAAAACTGTCTTATACACAGTGTAAGGGGAAATCTGCTTGTATGAGCTGAAAGTTTAGAGGGACGGCCAGGTCTTGGTAGATTTGCAGTGGTCTGATACTCCTTCCATTTCAATATTATCGCTTGCACAGTGCTCCTTGGGATGTTTAAAGCTTGGGAAATATTTTTGTATCCAAATACGGCTTTAAACTTCTTCACAACAGTATCTCGGACCTGCCTGGTGTGTTCCTTGTTCTTCATGATGCTCTCTGCGCTTTTAACGGACCTCTGAGACTATCACAGTGCAGGTGCATTTATACGGAGACTTGATTACACACAGGTGGATTGTATTTATCATCATTAGTCATTTAGGTCAACATTGGATCATTTAGAGATCCTCACTGAACTTCTGGAGAGAGTTTGCTGCACTGAAAGTAAAGGGGCTGAATAATTTTGCACGCCCAATTTTTCCGTTTTTGATTTGAAAAGTTTGAAATATCCAATAAATGTCGTTCCACTTCATGATTGTGTCCCACTTGTTGTTGATTCTTCACAAAAAAATACAGTTTTATATCTTTGTTTGAAGCCTGAAATGTGGCAAAAGGTCGCAAAGTTCAAGGGGGCCGAATACTTTCGCAAGGCACTGTAAGTATAAAGTTATATTCTCTTCTTAGAGCAAATAAACACACACCGTCACATTGCCTCTGTCTGTGCAACTGGTCATGGAAAAACAGATTTAGAATTACTCCTGCCCGCACTGCGGCACGTATATTATGCCTGCATTTCAGTGAAGTTGACATCGAGTTCACCATTCATGTTGTGTTTACCCCAGAGCATTGTCAGATCTCTCAGAGAAGGACCCCGCTATATTCTTGGTCAAAGGCTTAGCTATTGGACAGACCAGTGTTTCTGCTATGCTAGTAGACAGAACTGAAAGGAAGATTGTATCTGCTCCTCAGAAAATAGAGGTAGGAGGGTTTCATAAGAACATAACTCAACATTGTTGTCCAATCATGTGGATGACGTCGTTGACAGTCATTTGTTTTGGTCTTTCCACTATTCAAACTGATCCCCAGGAAAATTACTGATAACCGGAGCAATGATCCAGGTAAATTGGATTCTACAGTTATATGGACTAATGTGATAAAACCCTGGCCTCTGCAAAACCCTTATCATGTCTGGATCATTTCCAGTTGTGAAGATGATTTGAATCTCTATATGCTTTCAAATAGGTCTTTCCAGCTTACCTGTTGGAACAAATGCTAATTTGTCTTCCTGTCATTTGTGAAGCTCTCCAAATGCCAGTTAATTGCTGAACATTAAGTCATTGTAAATATACACTGAGTATACAAAACATTAGGAACTGCTCTTTCCATTAGACTGACCTAGTGAATCCAGGTGAAAGCTATGATCTCTTATTGATTCACTGGTTAAATCCACAGTGTAGATGAAGGGGACGAGACAGGTTAAAGAAGGATTTTTAAGCCTTCAGACAATTGAGTTGTGGATAGGTGTCATTCAGGGTGAATGGGCAAGACAAAATATTTAAGTGCCTTTGAACAGGGTATTGTGGTAGATGCTAGGTTTGTGTCAAGAACTGTAACTCTGCTGGGTTTTTCATGCTCAACAGTTTCCCATGTGTATAAAGAATGGCCAACTACCCAAAGGACATCCAATAAGCTTGACACAACTGTGGGAAGCATTGGAGTCAACATGGGCCAGCATCCCTGTGGAATGCTTTCAGCACCTTGTAGAGTCCATACCCCGACGAATTGAGGCAAAACTCAATATTAGGAAGGTGTTCCTAATGTTTGGTATACTCAAACCCTGTGAGTGACATGTTGATTTAATCTCCAATTCTCCAGTGTTGATTATTCTAACAGACCATGGAGGATTTGATTGACTTGAGCAATTTAAAGACCTCACATTGACTAGAGTTAATGAACACGCTGTCTGTATTCAAGGCCAGTCATGTGAAACGGATAGTCTGCATATTTATGGCACACACACAGCCACACACACCACCTCATCTCTCCATGTTGTAGATCACATCCGAGGGTGGCCCCCAGCCCCAGTCCAACATCCTCTTCTCCATGGCCAATGAGGAGATTGCGTCTGTTAACGGCATAGGTCACGTCAGGGGCGTCGCTATTGGCAACGTCACCGTGACAGGACTGGTTCAAGCTGTCGACGCCGAGACTGGGAAACTTGGTGTCTCTCATGTAAAATACCTGTTCATCATCAGCTGAAACACAATGTATGTTTAATCCTGTTTTTCACGAATTGAAAGTGATGTAATTCTATGCTGGTGTTATCTATGAACAGGATTAAGTAGAGGTTGAAGTTGTGCAGTTGAGGGCCATTCGCATCCAAGCCCCTATCACCAGAATGAAGACTGGGACACAGGTAACGCATGATAAATTAACTGTAATCTTAAATTGTCTCTGACCGTGTCCACAGGACATTCTTCAATCCAAGAAAGATGCATGACATTGTGACTATTAAGACTTGTGACCTGCTCTGAGTTGACTCATCCTATCCCTTAACCCAGATGCCTGTATATGTCATAGGGCTCAGCAGCAGCCAGACCCCCTTCTCATTTGGGAATGCCCTGCCTGGCCTCACCTTCCATTGGACCACCACCAAGAGAGACATCCTTGAACTTCAATCGCGACACGCTGAGGTGGGAACCACCTTTTCATCTAGAGTTTTTCTCCTTGATGAGTGGCGAAGGGCCGCTGAAATTACATTTGGGGTCCACAAGCACCATCGTTTTCAACTGAATCCACAAGAAGCCATGAATGGTATAATGGGAAATTATTACAATTATACTGGTATGATTACAAATATGAGTCAGATAAGACGTCTTTGTTTTGAGCTCCTCTCATTCTTTTGTATCAGAGTGACTGACTTAGGACAAAATGTTGCTCCACCTTCACTAGAGAAACAACATCTGATATTTCTAACTCTATTTCTGCTTTCATTCACTGATAAAACCCCCGTCTCTGTTCAGGCCTCCGTCCAGCTCCAACCGGAGCATAACTTCGTGATGAGTGTGACAGGGAAGACTAAAGGAAGGACCGGCCTCAAGGTGGTCCTAAAGGTCACTGACACCAAGGCTGGACAACTAGAGGGATGAACTCCAGATCCAGGTACTATACTTATTCAGATACATATAATATGCCAGAGGAAGGCAGATACCAAGTCCGACATACTGCTGGTTTTCTTTTCTCCCTGGTACTTATTTGACTGATTTGGCCAGAGATCCCAATCTCGTGTTGGCCTAGGTCAGGGGATGAATTCAAGTCAGCAGTACTGCTAGCTAAGCAGTCCGGATTTAGGGTTCAGCCCAGGACACCGCATTGTGATGGATCACTCTGTGTGGCTGGATCACACCGTTTCAGAAATATATGACACGGCTCATATATTTCTGGTTTGGTTTATAGTGCTTGTTTATGGACCTCCGCTTGTCCTTGCGTTCCCTCCCACCTAAAAACAAACTGAAAGTGAACAACATGCTGAGAAGTCTGAATCATTGAAGTTTTCTGTGGTAGTTAACTTTGTAAAGTGATAAGGACAGATGAGTCGTGCATCCTGCTTCAAACTGCATTATACTATGTCGTGTCACAAAACCCCACACATCAAAGGATGGGTAAAAACCTCTACTCATTGCTCTTAACTCTTCCCTTTGATCAAGGTTTATGACAAGCTGCACATGCTTAACCCAGCGATGGAGGCTAAGGAGATACTGATGGCTCCCAACTCTGGGCTCAAACTCCAGACTAGCAGATAATGTTAGAGGGGCCTCCCAACATCCCTTTGTCTTAACCTAAGACACTTTGAACACAACATTTTCCATTGAACACTACACATGAACACTTAGATTCCATCTCAAATGACACCATATCCTCTACTCTTGACTATTAAAACAACCATTAGAGTTGTCTCCAGAAGATACAAGTCTACTAACGCTGGTGTCTTCTCCCATGGTGTGTGTAAACAGGGACGGTGTAGGTTCTCTGTACCTGGTACTGGATTGTCTCAACCAGGCTACCATCGTCCAAGTGGATGAGAAGGGCCTCCTGTCCTCTGGCTCTCTCACTGGCTCCTCCTCCCTGCTGGTGACCTCACAGGAGACCTTCGGTGTCAATCAAACACTGGTCCTCGCAGTGAAAGTGAGACCCAGTGGCCCCTTACTTCAATTCTATGAATCTTTGTTGTCCCTACGGCAAATAAACACAGTGCAAGGAATGAGAAATAACATAGTACACTACAATCCATGAATAGATCAATGGAAAAGGATACCTAGTCAGTTGTACAACTGAATGCATTCAACTGACATTCGTACATGTAACGTTTTTGTCTTTCACAATTTCTGGATTAAGTTTGCTTTATTTAGTTTAAAGAACTTCAAGTTCTATCCATATCATAAGTTTACCGTATCTCATAAACTCAGCAAAAAAAGAAATGTCCCTTTTTCAGGACCCTGTCTTTCAAAGATAATTTGTCAAAGGTTTAAACACTGTTTCCCATGCTTGTTCAATGAACCATAAACAATGAATGAACATGCACCTGTGGAACAGTCGTTCAAACACTAACAGTTTACAAACGGTAGGCAATTAAGGTCAAAGTTATGAAAACTTAGAACACTAAAGAGGCCTTTCTACTGACTCTGAAAAACACCAAAAGAAAGATGCCCAGGGTCCCTGCTCATCTGCGTGAACGTGCCTTAGGCATGCAGGACTGCAGATGTGTCCAAGGCAATAAATTGCAATGTCCGTACTGTGAGACACCTAAGATAGAGCTACAGGGAGACAGGCCGGACAGCTGATTGTCCTCGCAGTGGCAGACCACGTAGCAGCACCTGCACAGGGTTGGAACATCCGAACATCACACCTGCGGGACAGGTCCAGGATGGCAACAGCAACTGCCCGAGTTACACCAGGAATGCACAATCCCTCCACTAGTGCTCAGACTGTCAGCAATAGGCTGAGGGAGGTTGGACTGAGGGCTTGTAGGCCTGTTGTAAGGCAGGTCCTCACCAGGCATCACAATTCCCGACATTTAATCCTAGTTAAAAATCCCTGTTTTAGGTCAGTTAGGATCAACACTTCACTTTAAGAATGTGAAATGTCAGAAAGAGTGGAATGATTTATTTCATCACATTCCCAGTGGGTCAGAGGTTTACATGCTACTAAATACTAATTGAGTGTATTTCCTTTAAAAAAATTACTTGGGTCAAACGTTTTGGGTAGCCTTCCACAAGCTTCCCACAATAAGGAGAATTTTGACCTATTCCTCCTGACAGAACTGTAACTGAGTCAGGTTTGTAGGCCTCCTTGCTCGCACAAGCTTTTTCAGTTCTGCCCACACATTTTCTAGAGGATTGAGGTCAGGGCGTGTGATGGCCACTCCAATAGCTTGACTTGGTTGTCCTTAAGCCATTTTGGACATTTCTCCAAAAAGTATGATCCTTGTCCCCATGTGCAGTTGCAAACTTTAGTCTGGCTTTATGGCGATTTTGGAGCAGTGGCTTCTTCCTTGCTGAGCGGCCTTTCAGATTATGTGGATATAGATATGTTTGTACCCGTTTCCTCCAGCATCTTCACAAGGTTCTTTGCTGTTGTTCTGGGATTGATTTGCACTTGTCGCACCAAAGTACGTTCATCTCTAGGAGATGGAATGTGTCAACTTCCTGAGCAGTATGACAGCTGCGTTGTCCCATGGTGTTTATACATGTTACGCATGTCTCTTGGAGGGAACGCAACACCCTGCTACACTCAACTCCCCGTGGAGTGAACGAGGTATGGGATTGTAGGTGCGAGTAAGAATGACAGAAAATATTACCGTTTACTGGGAATTTATTTCCTTAACACGGTGAAAAGGGGCTGGATGGAACCAAAGAAAGGAAAAGTTAGTCCTTCTACCTTATCTCCCTACCTACTACTTACCTAATCTTAACGTCACCTGGCGCGCTAACCAAACTACACGGAGTGGTCCGCTCAAGTCTTACCTAGTGTGCATAGACAGAGTACATACTACGGGTATAAGTATGCCCGCAGGCCTCTTGCCTAAGCACTCCCAAGGTGCCTTACAGGAACAGAATAATTACTAAAGTAAAGTGAACAATTTCAGTCATCAAAAACGCAGTCCTTTTGACAAACATACCTCAGCAGGACTGGCTACAAAATACTTTACAAAACCTGTCTCTGAGCAACAACCAACACAGGACATCAAAGAAGCTCTCCCTCAAAGGAACACAGGCTTTTATCTAGCTGGAGAAGGAGTTTGTAATTGCAGACAGCTGTATCTGATGAGAGGGCGGGGTCAGCTCAAATTGTTGATGGGGCCGACCAATCAGTTGTTTGGGGGATCCAGGAAGCCATCCTGAAATGTATACATACAAACCCACAACACAGAAACTGTGGAACGTAACAGTACAGATGAACATGGTACCTTCAGGCGTTTGGAAATTGCTCCCAAGGATGAACCAGACTTGTGGAGGTCTACCATTTTTTTCTTGGCTGATTTCTTTGGATTTTACCATAATGTCAATAAAAGAGGCACTGAGTTTGAAGGTAGTCCTTGAAATACATCCACAGGTACACCTCCAATTGACTCAAATGTTGTCAATTAGCCTATCAGAAGCTTAGTGTATGTAAACTTCTGACCCACTGGAGTTGTGATACAGTGAAATAATCTGTCTGTAAGCAACTGTTGGAAAAATGACTTGTGTCATGCACAAAGTAGATGTCCTAACTGACTTGCAAAAAATATAGTTTTTTAACAAGAAATTTGTGGGGTGGTTGAAAAATGAGTTTTAATGACTCCAACATAAGTGTATGTTAACTTCTGACTTCAACTGTATATTCAAAAATGTGCATATAGTTTTTATGCAGATTTTCCCATGAGAGATGTTTCCATCAAATTGACTGGTTCAAATGGCATTTTATTGGTCACATACACATGGTTAGCAGATGTTATTGCAAGTGTCGCAATATGTTGCAGATAAAAGGCTGAGTATGATGATGTAGTGTACAGAAAAATACCTTTTGCGGTTAAATTCCCATGTACCGAATAAAACAAGTTAAAATATTGCGTTATATAGCAAGTGTGCGCTCTAACCAACACCGCTATCTGTGCACTGTTGGCTAGAGTGCACATATAGCCTACATGATAAGATTATTAATATGGACAAACTGCAGCCAAGCATCGATTATCATGTCACCAGAATAAGACCATCGATATTTATTGGAAAGGAGCATCAAGCTCATCACCTTGCACTGTCACCACTCTGAAGTTTATAACTTATTTCGTCTGTAGCCTAATAAACTGCATGGTTTCCTGAGTCGTAGTGGGAGAGGACTACACTATACATGCCACTGTGTGACTCCAAATTTACTTCGATATAATGGTTATTCTATCATTATTTGCCCCCAAAAAGCGTTTCTACCGACATTTATCGCATAATTAATTTTACCAACTAAAAAATATCCCAACCATTTTTCTAGCGTGTTTTGTCGACATTTGGAAAGTTTGCCGAAAGGTTTGCTCCTTTCTGTGGTTTTCCAGGTGGTCCCAGTGTCGTACCTGTGTTTCAGCACCAGTCCAATTCTACACAGAGACAGCCTGTCTGCTATTCCTCTGGGCATGGTCCTTCCTTTCACTGTTCACCTCCATGCTAACACCGGAGAGGTCCTTCAATCACATCTCCCTGCTCTAGTTCACCACCAACCCGTAAGTTCACACTTGTTAGTTCTGGTTAATTATGGTTGCTTTCTGTCTATTTCCCTAAAGGTATTCATTTTCAGGTTACTAAGGACCTTACAATAATACTATTTTGTGCAGATTTGAAAGTCAAATGAATTGATCACTTTTGGGATAATAAAGTTAACTTGTACTTGAGATATGAAGGTACAGGATTCAGAATGTGTACTTATTGGGGAAGAAAATGCAAACAGGAAGGGGAAAAGCAGCAAGGCAGACAATTTAAGATGGGATGGTAGGGTTCGAGGGCTGTTACCTGTGTGGACCAAGGCTGTGGAGCCATCATTTTTTCATCATGAGCTGGAAAAGTAGTGCCAAAGCTGCTCTCGGAGTGATTTGTTGGCGCGAACTCTTCCATCTTTCCTCAAACTAATGTCTCTCCATTGCCTTTACCAGTGGAACAGAACATTTGAATTTAATACATAAATCTCTCAGAATGCATTTATTCAATCAGTTCTTGTAGCCCCTCAGCAAAGTAAACATTGTAAATAGTGACTCCCTGCCTAGTATTGATTTTCTGAATTACATTCTAATGCTCTGTATACCTTTTTATGATATTGACCCGTACAGGGCATTGAGATATGTAGAAGTGGAAACACTGGGATTCGTCTGTGTTTTGCTGTTTGAGTACAACAAAAAGAGTGTCTGTGTGATTGTGACTGCACGTTGCACAGCCACAGTCTGTTTATCTGAATGCTGCAACAGTACAACTACAGTAAACGAGTACACCATGGCACCCACAAGATTCTAAGCCTGGGGAGGGGGGAGATACTACTAAGCTATATGGAAGTGTTTTAAAGTCATACCAAGGATTATTTTGCTATTAGATTTAGAATTTTAAGACCCCTTGAAGTATCAAAAGAAGATATACAAAAATTATTTGATATCGTTTTGGGCCTTGCTGCTCTTAGCCAATAAAAATGCATTGAATAACAGATTCACTACATGGACAAACAGGTAGTCGTACCCCCCCCCCCCCCCCCCCCAACAAACAAACCCATAGAAGGTTGTTCTGAAGAGTCTGTCCTATATCTGAGAGGTAGAAGACAGATCAGGAAACATTTGATTTTTTTCTGCAAGTATTTAACCCCTTATTTTTGGCACTAAACAGTCTCCATATATTCAGACGAGTCTTGTGAGGCCTGTTGATGTCCTAGAGCAAAACAACTGATGTGTTTGTGAGAGTCTCTCCTTTCCATAGAGGGGTTATTTTAGTGTGTAGTCCAAACTGTTTGGATGCTACAGAAAGAAGTTGGCAGATTGGCTGCACCGACTTCAGACGAGTCCTAAGACACTTGGAGGTCATAGAGCATCTTTCCATAGAGGGGTTATAATAGTTTGTATGCCAAACAGTTGGGACGCTACAGACGATTTTGTGAGAAGTCACCTTTCACCACAGATGCAGAAGCATTACATAGGTGGATGAAGTCAATTGAGATGCAGATATCTTTAGCTTAAAGTGACAGATTTTTATGGGGTTGTTTTTGTGCTAATTAGATTTCCGCGGCGGCATGGACATCGACCATAGTTTTCTTTTTTTAAAGCCAGCACCTCTCTCCCAAGGTTCACAACATTAATTTAGCTGGCTGTTCCTTAGTAAGATGGAGCAGACAGACATGGCAGCTCTGCTTCTAGCTCCTAAGCAACTTTGAAGTATTTTGTTTTTTTGTGTGTTATTTCTTACATTATTAGCCCAGAACACTTTTTTTGTTATTACATACAACCGGAAGTAACTTTTGGATATCAGAGGAGCGGTAACTCACCAGCATTAGGACCAGGAATACTACTTTCCTGAATTGGATCCTTTGTTCACACACTCCCCAGGGAAATTGAACTTATCCCAGAGGCTGCTCCAAGACGCCGGCGGAGAAGAGGTATTTGGAGTGGACTTCTGGTCTGACTCAGGAGGCGTGCACACCATCCACCGCTTCAGAGTATATTACTCGCTATGTTCAATCTCAGGACAATAAAGTAGACGAGCTCAGGGCGAGGATCTCCTTCCAGAGAGACATTAGGGACAGTAACATACTCTGTTTCACAGAATCATGGCTCTCTCCAGATATACTGTCCCCATCCATACAGCCAGCTGGGTTCTCAGTACATTGCATACAAGAATAAAGAACTCTCCGGGAAGAAGAGCGGTGGTGTATGTTTCATGATTAAGTAAACATGGTGTGATTATGATAACGTACAGAAACTCAAGTCCTTTTGTTCACCCGACCTAGAATACCTTGCAATCAAATGCCGACCGTATTACCTCCCAAGAGTATTCTCTTTGGTTATAGTCACAGCCGTGGATATTCCCCCTCAAGCTGATACCACGATGGCCATCAAACAATTGCACTGGTCTATTCAATGCTGGTCTGACAAATTGGAATCCTTGCTTCAAGATTGTTTTGATCACACGGACTGGGATATGTTCTTGTATAATAACATTGATGTATACATGGACACGGTGACTGAGTTCATCAGGAAGTGTATAGGGGATGTTGTTCCCACTGTGACTATTAAAACCTACCCAGACCAGAAATTGGCGATCTGAAATGGTCCACCCACACAGAACGGTGTAGTGAACAAAGGCACAACAGCGCCTCTTCAACCTCAGGAGGCTGAATACATTTGGCTTGGCCTCTAAGACCCTCACAAACTTTAACAGATGCACAATTGAGAGAATCCTGTCGGGCTGTATCACCGCCTGGTACGGCAACTGCACCGTCCGCAACAACAGGACTCTCCAGAAGGTGGTGCGGTCTGCCCACCGCAAGCTGGGACCGAGAGACTGAAAAACAGCTTCTATCTCAAGGCCATCAGACTGTTAAATAGCCATCACTAGCTGGCTACCACCAAGTTACTCAACCCTGCACCTCAGAGGCTGCTGCCCTATATACATATACATGGAATTACTGGTCACTTTAATAATGTTTACCTACTGCTTTACTAATTTCATATTATTTACTGTATTCTATTCTACTGTATTTTAGTCAATGCCACTCTGACATTGCTCGCCCTAATATTAAAAATGTTCTTAATTCCATTGTTATACTTTTAGATTTGTGTATTGTTGTGAATTGTTAGATATTACTGCGCTATTGGAGCTAGGAACACAACCATTTCGCTACACCCGCAATAACATCTGCTAAATATGTGTAGATGTTGATCATAGTGGTGTAATGTGTGTGATGCCCCTCCCCTTATGTGGCGATTCTCCGCAGAGCGACATGACGCAGGCAGCATGGTAAGGATTCATTACTAGCCCAGCCTTCCTCTGATATTGAGCTCTCTCTCTCACACAAACACACAGTCTGTCTGTCTTTTCCAGGCAGCTCCCTCCTTCTGGCTACTACAGGCCTTTTGTGCATTTACATATGAATCTTTCCCAATTAGCAGGGAGTGAATGGCTGAGGCGGATCCGTATGGATTAGATGGATGCTATCTGGTTCAGTAGATAACTCAGTAATGACATTTTAAAGGAGAATGACTCTGAATGGAGATGTTAACAGATACCATGTTGCTGTACTGAACACTGAACACAGCTGTGCATATTCATAAATGCACAGCTGTTCACTTGCGTTGTGGGAATTGGCCTATAGGGATAGGGCTAAATTGAAATGTTTCTTACAAACAATATGAAAAGCATGGTAGGAATTAAAAGGGAACAGTTTGGAGATTATGGAAAAATGATTAGACAGTAGACAACCAAAGTGTGCACCAGTTCCTAAGTAATTTCAATGCACTTTTATGACTCAAAGAAGTCTAAGGTGCCTTTTTTGAGGTCCTATCTCTGCCATTGGGGAACTCCAGCCAGTGTACTT
Organism: Oncorhynchus kisutch; assembly: GCF_002021735.2. Taxonomy (NCBI): domain Eukaryota; kingdom Metazoa; phylum Chordata; class Actinopteri; order Salmoniformes; family Salmonidae; genus Oncorhynchus; species Oncorhynchus kisutch. Next base: position 26,993,588 of record NC_034197.2, on the reverse strand, counting down.
CTAGTTGGTTTTGTTTGGAATACAACCCCTGCTTCCCTGCCATCACAGTTTTTTTTTTATTACTCAATTTAAAAACAGCCCATTTATAAATCACAATCTGGGTCAGGTGGGCATCATTTGAAAGCCTATTCATGACTAGCTAAGTTATAAAATACAATCTTAGTGTTGGGCTTTTACAAGGCAATTCAGAGAAACAGATCGTCATTTTGGTGCACATAGCAGCCATGACTCCATTCAGGTGCGTGTTCCACTGCAAATTTAGTTCACAGTGGACAAATAGGCTCATTCTGTTCAGAACAACCCAGGGTGTGTCATCTTGTAACTGTACATCAAACATAGTGATCATAGGCGTTGACACATTTGGACTTGCGGGTGTTTGGCTTTTGAATGACATCAAAGTGTTTTATTTACTGTATTACAATCTTCCACGTCTCGTCTTTCAAAATACATCAAGTCCTCTTCATTTACAGCAACCCTCACTCAGACAACAACAAATGTGCAGAAGTTGCCCAACTAGCTTGAGGGATGGGAGCAACTTGTCGTGCTCGGTGGTCAAGTTCAGAACAGCTGTCAGTCAAAAACCCATACAGTGCTGTGAAGTGCAGAGCCTGAGCTCTGACGTCATGTATCGCATGATACTGTACAGTCATTGCGTTCCAATTTAGCCATTTATCAGTGTTCAAATCTGCCATTTTCCACCTGTATACTGGTACGAGTGTAAAGGGCCACATCACAGGATAGGTGAGGCAACCGGAATCACTTTTACCAGCCCTGTTCCTTTGTCATTGCATTGAGATGCACCCCAAGAGATGCCAGTGTTGTGCCTCCCTGCATGTGTTTGTGCCAGGTAGTGGTGGAGGGGGCCACCAGGACAGAGGTGGTGAGGGGGGACAAGGACAGCAGGGTGCTGCTCACCACCAGAGAGAATGGAAACAAGCTCATAGGCTCCTGGTCCTCGACCCAGACTGAGTCCATCGCCCTGCTGCACCCAGAGAGCTCCGTCAGCTGCCTTCTGAGCTTCACCAGTGACGCTGTCGAGTTCTCCGCACACGGCGTCTACCTCACAAACACCAGCCTTGATCCCAGTACCGGTAGGACCTGTTAGGCCTCAAGAATGATGTGGTGAATGTTGGCCAATATGTTCACTGTATGGTCTTTGCTCTAAGTTTCAGTTTACTTATGTATAATGGAAATGACCTCCACATCATTAACCGCCCATTAGATCCAATGAAAATGCATGCAGGGATTTACTAAACCCACAGTGGGCCAGCTGGTGTGTGTGTGTGTGGAGTGGCAAAGAGGGCAAGGAAGTAGTGTTTACGAGGGAATAATCAATACCAGTGAATTCATTTCATGAGAGTTACAGAAGGCCATAAACAGTGTAGGGATAAAATGGGCTCCTTTTCTCCAAACAACTGATAGTAGAGGACAAGCATACTCTTTAAAAAAGTAAGCATCCATGAACATTATAGTCTTGAAATGAGACTGTTGACGTCACTTGCTCTTTAGGCCCTTAGACTTGTGCACAAGACTGGTTGTAATTCTATATCTCCTCCTTCCAGGCTTCTACTCCTGCTCTCTGACATTGCAGCCTCTGAGTGACCAGCAGACCCGGTTGCTGAGCCTGTCCATGACCAGCCTGTTGGTGATGGCTGGGGTGAAGGGCAGTGCTTTCTCTGGGGAGCAGGTCTGTGCCAGGCTGCCTGAGACAGGCCTGTATTCTGACCAGACAGAGCTGCTGCTCAGAAACCTGCAGCCCAGCGGAGAGCTCACCGTCTACGGCCCCGCCGCAGCACTCGACAGCCTGAAGGTCTGGATGTCAATCAACTTTCATATAAAGTACCTTTGACATGGGTCTCATCACACTTTAGAGAAGGAGATAAAAATGGAGAAAGGAAATTAATGATGGACAATGAGGGATGTAAAACATTTGGCACTGGATGTTAATTCTCTATAACCCCGCTGATTCACCCACCATATCCTCCTGTCCGTTAGGTATCGTCCAGTTCTCTGTCCATCTCATTTCAGGAGAGAGAGGTGTCCCACAGCTTCCCCAGTTTCTTGAAGTACATGTGCCATGGACCCCCAGGCTGCAGCCTCAGTCTCCATAACCAGCTCATCCACTGGCCACACCCTCGTCATCCCAGTCACTCTCATCCACGTGGCTGACCCCAGCACCAACATGCAAGGTCATCTCTTGAGTGGAACAGGGCTGAATATATATTAATGGATTAATGCTGTGATGGTGCAGGGTAGCAAGATGCGGTGTAGAAGGGGAAAAGTATCTACACACTACACTTCCCAAACGTTTGAGACTTGGGAAACTTTTCTTTAAAATGTTTAGGTCCGTCATCTCATCTTAGAGCTGTATTATTACTGCATCAGTAGGAATGCAGGAGACTGCAGTGTGAACCCTGCATCTTCTGACCAGCCATCCATAAAGCCATTAGGTGTTAATTGGCTGGAGAAATGGAGCACTTTGGGATTTCTCTGCAGCTCCAACTAGCACCATACCATTGTGTAGTTGTTGTATCAAAACATTCAAAAGGGATTCTGCTTTACAAAGACCAAGTTCATAATGGCTAGAAGGGAGCATTGAGCAGTGTCAGGTCTTAGTCTCACCCACCCCTCTGTCCTCCTTCACTCTCCAGCTGCTGCTCCCGTGGTTACCATGGAGGGAGCCCATTTCCTGCAGCGCTTCATAGACCCCTACCAGATGATGTTCTTCACCATTTTCGCTCTACTGGCTGGCACGGCCATCATCATCAATGGTGAGTTGCCACTTCCTTCCAGGATTCCCCAGCCAGGTCGATTAGAAAGGCCTGCTCGCTGAAGTGTTTCAGGGAGCGTTTGACAGTGATGAGTGGGGGTCGTTTGACCGCTGACCCATTACGGATGCAGGCAATGAGGCAGTGATCGCTGAAAACAGCAGAGGTGTATTTAGAGGGCAAGTTGGTTAGGATGATATCTATGAGGGTGCCCGTGTTTACGGCTTTGGGGTGGTACCTGGTAGGTTCATTCATAATTTGTGTGAGATTGAGGGCATCAAGCTTAGATTGTAGGATGGCTGGGGTGTTAAGCATGTTCCAGTTTAGGTCGCCTAGCAGCACGAGCTCTGAAGATAGATGGGGGGCAATCAGTTCACATATGGTGTCCAGAGCACAGCTGGGGGCAGAGGGTGGTCTATAGCAGGCGGCAACGGTGAGAGACTTGTTTTTAGAGGTGGATTTTTAAAAGTAGAAGTTCAAATTGTTTGGGTACAGACCTGGATAGAACTCTGCAGGCTATCTTTGCAGTAGATTGCAACACTCTACCCTTCAGGTAGAAAAAGGTAATTTTTTACAATATGTCTTAAATTGTTTTTGTTTTACCAATGTACAAATACAATAAGGCATAATTTTAATTAACTAGGCAAGTCAGTTAGGAACACATTCTTTCAATGATGGCCTAGGAACAGTGGGTTAACTGCCTTGTTCAGGGGCAGAATGACAGATTTTTACCTTGTCAGCTCGGGGATTTGATCTTGCAGCCGTTCGGTTACTCGTCCAATGCTCTAACCACTAGCCTACCTGCCGCTCCTAACATGCATTCAAATAGAACCAGTGGGAAACCGAGCACACAAGGGGTACAACATAACTCATTCATTCATCAATTTCAGGAGTCTTTTTGCCAACTTTTTTCTCCTTATACATTCCAATGAATCAAAGTAATTAAACATTTATTTCTGAAAAGCAAAGCAAAGGCTGTATTTTTATGAATATAAAATTTACCCCAAATAAGTAGAACTTTCAATAGAAATGTAATATTCTTATTTTCCATTATTATACCGAAAGTTACATTATCTTTAGTAAAGTGGGATATGGGAAAGTTACATTATCTTTAGTAAAGTGGGATATGGGAAAGTTACATTATCTTTAGTAAAGTGGGATATGGGAAAGTTACATTATCTTTAGTAAAGTGGGATATGGGAAAGTTACATTATCTTTAGTAAAGTGGGATATGGGAAAGTTACATTATCTTTAGTAAAGTGGGATAAGGGAAGTTACATTATCTTTAGTAAAGTGGGATATGGGAAAGTTACATTATCTTTAGTAAAGTGGGATATGGGAAAGTTACATTATCTTTAGTAAAGTGGGATATGGGAAAGTTACATTATCTTTAGTAAAGTGGGATATGGGAAAGTTACATTATCTTTAGTAAAGTGGGATATGGGAAAGTTACATTATCTTTAGTAAAGTGGGATATGGGAAAGTTACATTATCTTTAGTAAAGTGGGATATGGGAAAGTTACATTATCTTTAGTAAAGTGGGATATGGGAAAGATTTTTTTCTAACCAGTGATACATGTCACTCCAGAATTTGTTTCTATAAGCACAAAGGAAAAACAAATGGTGGTTCAATTTCTGTGGCACAAAATAGTTATTGTGATCAAACTTGAATCTATGCCAAAGGAATTCTCCCAAAGAACATATTTTTATTTGACCTTTATTTAACCAGGTGGGCTAGTTGAGAACAAGTTCTCATTTACAACTGCGACCTGGCCAAGATAAAGCGAAGCAGTGCGACACAAACAACAACACAGAGTTACACATGGAATAAACAAACATACAGTCAATAACACAATAGAAAAAAAGAACGTCTATATACAGTGTGTCCAAATGGCATGAGGAGGTAGGCAATAAACAGGCCATAGTAGTGAAGTAATTACAATTTAGCAGACCTGGCTGCTCTTGACAGCACACAAACATCCTGTGGCGGACTGCAATAGCAGTGAATAGTCCCCGCGATACGCAACTGTTCAGGGAAGTCAGGAACCATTAAATATTTTGAAATGCAATTCCTTTGCTTTATGCTGTACAGGAAAAAACAAGTAATTAGTACCACATTTCTTAATGGGCTTAGTATAAATTTGAGATGGAATTTCTTCTGAATTGTATAGGAAATAACTTGTTAAAGAGATGACGGATTACTTTGTTTGGCAACTTATCCGCTTTTAAATAGTGTTTGCTTCAATTGACCATTTTCTAATAGGCAACACAATTTAATGGAGAGAGCTGCAGTACATTTACATTTGATTTTGTCTGTGTTTGGCAATCTTGTTTTGCTCATTTGGTTAATAGCTGCTTGGAGACATTGATTACAGCTGTTCATTGCTCTCATATACTCTCTGCTCCACTGAAAATACTTGAGTTTCAGTACTGTTCAACATTTTTTTTTGGCCAGCTGTGCTTCACTCACACCTCTGTTTCAGGTTTCACCTCAAACTCCTTCGTCCACAAGATGACCTCCCCGGACCCAATGAGCAGCCACAACTCTTCTCCCCAGACTATTATTCCCGGTAGATATCCCATTAGTACCCACGCCAGCCTCTGACATCATCTCTGGCTTTAACTCTACATGGGATTGGGAAGTGGTGCTTTTGTCACTCAGGAGAATGTCAGAGGATCTTACTGTTTAGTTCTGTCAGATGTATGGTGTGCAAAAGTATGTGTGGTTTGTTTAAATAGGGGCAAAGTCAAATTTTCACTTAGTCATGTGACTGACAATTCTTCTTAAATGCAAGTAGGGATTTTCCAGAGTGAGTAGGGCTGTGTGTGTCCGTCCTCCTCTCAGACGTGACCCCGAAACCGGGAAAGTGGTCGCTATATTTGTTAAAGGTGAACGGAGGAGTTTGCTCCTCTTTGTTACGCAACTCCTCTATAAAATGTCTGGCACAACAGGCAAAATGTATTTTTAACACATATTTAGGGATTCCTCTCCTGTAAATGGAGTCTCATTTCATACAAGCCCATTTTTTGTTTCCTCCCCTCGATTACCTCTGACCTGTTTAAAAAGGAGGCGAGGAGAGGACACAGCCAGACTGTGTGTGCGAAGCATGGTACATTATACATGGTCTGATTTTTTTTTTTAAATCAGACTAATACTTCATTTTGAGAGGCTGCAAAGGTGAACTGATTTATACTGCCATTTCGCTTTGCACATGTAGTTTTGCTTTTTAAATACAGTGTGTATTTCTGCCGTGAAGATTTGTATTGTTAATCAACGATATGTTTTTTAACTCAGGAATTTGACAAACTACACTCCTGGATGGCCTAGTTGTCAGCTACTGTTAACACGAAGATGTCTATTTCAATCAAGGGTATGTCTAAATATTGATTTTGTGGAGTATGACCACTGAATCCATTTTTTGTTAAGAGAGTGCGCTATCTACAGTGTACCTATGATGAAAATTACAGGCCTCATCTTTTTAAGTGGGAGAACTTGCACAATTGGTGGCTGACTAAATCGTTTTTTTGCCCCACTGTATGTGTATATATGTGTGTGTGTGTTCAAAATCAGGATATGGTCAGCCAGAGCATTCACGTTGATGCCGTTCTTGCGAACCATCTTTCAGTTTTTCACTATACAATCCTTTCAGTACCTCAGCAACCAAAGTTAACTGGCAATGTTATTGTAAATGACCTGTGTATCAAGAGGTATGTTTGTATGCGCTGAAGGACTTGACGCTTCAAGCTCTGACTGCACTTCATTGTTTGGCAGAATAATCACTATTATATTTAGAGAAAAAAAGATGTGGATCTTTTAAGGAGATTTATGTTGAATGCTTTCGGTTTTAATGTGCAGACAGAGTATAATATTCCCCTGCTTGATGGTTCCAACATTCCTTTGTGTTTTGGAATTTGAAGCATCCTGTCTTACTCTTATCTCCGTTGCACTGGCAGCCTATAAATACCAGAATTACCATCCGCCTTGAGTGATTGTGAGATCAAATATCATTGCTGAATAATATAAAGTTTACTTTTCGAATGTCTCGGATTCTGTTGCAAAACATTTAGCAACAAACCGTTTACACCAGACACTTGAGTTTTGTTCTTAAACGGAAGTTGTAGTTCAGTTGTCTCTTTTCAAAGAAAATAAGAGGCTGGAAGGAACCCCATGGACTTCATTCCACTTTAGAGCACGAAATAATTGATCGTTTATAGATGTGCAGCATGTGCCAAACTATTTGTAGACAATTCAGATTGGAATGGCAATGTGTGGAAACAATACAATTACAATGAACTACAACTTCTGTTTAAGAACCCAACTGCTTTTACGTCATGTTGAAGAGAGTTTGGAATAAACGGTTGGGTGCAAAACATTTTGTAACACCATTGGCATAATGAATACACCCCTGTAGTTATGGCTTGTCTCTCTTGATTGGAATTAATTTCACCCCGCTGGGAGAACAGAACATGTGTACATTGGAATGGAAGGGGGTGTCTAGCTAGAATCACATCGATTGGAACAGAGGCTGTATGCTTAAGGCATTCAACAATTGCAGCACATTCCATAAGCCCATTCCTCTGTGGTGGTGTTTGGGAATGAATAAATACCATATCCCTTCTGATACACAAGATTGTTTCCCCATTAATTTCCTTCCTATGTTTGCGCTGTAGGAGCAGGTCCTATGTGCATCACAGCTAACTGCTTTCCCATCTGTCCCTAAGCCGAGTGATACTTTCACACACCACGCTCCCTCCGCCGCTCCGCCACAGACAGGGGATTAGGGGAGTGTCATCCTCTCAGGGTCTCTGGAGACATGTTAAAGGTCTGGGACTGCTGATTAAACACCTCTTGTCCTCCCGCTTGCCTGCGTCAGTGGTGTGGCCTGGGCTAGTGAGGCTCAGTCAGTCGCACACAGCTCATCTGTATGCCTGCTCTGGCACAGTGGATGCCAATAACTGCTTGGCATCCATAAGTGAGTGTAGAGAAGTGCATGATGGGGTGCTGGATGCTGTGATACAAATTGGCCAACTGTGGGGCCCATTAATGACTCCTCCAATCTGGGAGACGCTAATGTTTATAGTTTTGTTTAATGTTGTGTTAGTGTATGTAAGTTGTTTTGTCTGAAACGTTGTTCCCCCTGCTGCTATTGGACCAGGTCTCTCTTGGAAAAGATGTTATCTCAATGAGGAAAAACCTGTTATAAATAAAGGTTAATAAATAAATCACTTTTGTTGAGCACTTGAATGTCAATCTTTTTCTGCAATCTGTTTTAGCTGTAAAGTACACAAAAACATGAGATATGTAAACACATGCATATACTTGCTCCAGTGACTGGGATGTGCATTACAGGTCTTTGATATTTGGCAATGTATTTCACACGCTAGTAAAGAGACGCTCTAAAGACTGAGCAAGCGCTTAAACGTTGTGTGGCTGTTTGATTAGAGAGCCAGCTGCTTAGCTCAGGCCTAGGCCAACAGCGGTTCAAGGGGCACATTTTAGAGCCAGGACTAGGCCTGCTTACAAAGAGAGAAAGAGATGAGAGGCCTAGTGTTGTGTGAAGACAGAAATCTCATTGATGGGTTATCCATAGCAACGGAAGATTCTATAATGAGAAAATGGTAAAATATGGCTTCTCTTTGAGAGGACATATTTAGACAGAAATCCACTGCTTTCGTACCAGGGTGATCTTAGTCAAAATGACAATTTATTTTATTACACAATGGTCATTTCATGCAGAATAGGACATGCACTGTGCATACAGGCAGGACTATAAGGTCAATCATGCATGCTAAACTAAAGTAGCCTAGACAGTCCATCCCCCCCCCCCCCCCCCCCCCCCTGTTAGTGTGTGACAGTTGTGAAAACCCACCTGCGAACTTGTCTACCAAGGAGATGTCTTGGTTCCTCCCGGCTTGGGTAAAGGGGGAAGAGCGGAAGAGCGGCGTGGGTTGCCAGTGACCAGTGTTCCTGATAGGTTACTGTACTGACGGGAGGAAAACACTGAGACCAGGGTTTGTGAAGGAGACCTGACAGGAATAACAAGACTGGCTATCCACTCTTCCTGAATGATCAGGACCAGAGTACAGATTTCCTATTGACCACCGTGAGGATGATGAGCCAAATGGAAGCCGTTAACCTCGACAGGATTGGTGCCCCCCCCCCCATGATTAGCATGAGGTTGTAAGTAACAAGAACATGTCCAAGGACATAGACATATCTGATATGGGCAGAAAGCTTAAATGATTGGTAATCTAACTGCACTGTCCAATTTACAGCAGCTATTATACTGAAAGAATACCATGGTAGAGGAGAGTGCACAGTTATGAACTTAAATGTATTAATAAGCCAATTAAGCACATTTGGGCAGTCTGCATACAACATTTTGAACAGAAATGCAATGGTTCATTGGATTTTTCTTCTTCTTTGTATTATCTTTTCCCAGATCTAATGTGTTATTTTCTCCTACATTAATTTCACATTTCCAGAAACGTCAGTGTTTCCTTTCAAATGGTATCAAGAATATACATATTCCTGCTTCAGGTTCTGAGCTACAGGCAGTTAGATTTGGTTATGTTATTTTAGGTGAGAATTTAAAAAAAGTGTCCAATCCTTTGGAGCCCATTCATCTGCCATGGCTTCTCCAAATCAACACAATCTCAGGTGTAATATACCGTACGATAGCTATTACTACAGTAACTGAGCTATGTGGAAAATGTCACATCTTAATAGTTGAAAGCTATAAATAAAATCTGTCTTATGTTCCTCTTAAATTGTTACAGCTTTGAATTGTATTGATTTGTGATGAAATACCTGACATACATTACATCATTGAAGAGGCTAGAATTTTAAGAAAGACTGTCCTATAGCCCACCACAGTTCTGCTCGTGCAATATTCTCTTCACATGTTTGCCCACAGCCCATTCACATCCATCACACAAGTATGCTGCATGAATTCATTTTCATGAGGAATTGGGCTTTGTAGGGCTGAGGACAGGGTACTGGGCTATTGGATTTCTAGGCATTCTCTGCCAAAACTTTTTCCACATTGCTGGCTAAATGATAGGGTCTCCTTTTCCATCACAGAGTGGACCAATGCTTTGTGAAGCTGAACGAAGAGAATCTCGGAATGGATTTGCCTCAGCTGAAATACTGTAAATCTACAAAGTTGGCACTCCACCACTACCACCAACCACTGCACTGACTGGTCACCCTGAGGAAGGAAGGAGAGTGCAGAGAGGACCGTAACAATGGCAATGTCTTTCAGACTGCTTTTCATCTTGTGGTTGGTGACTTCTCTCATCTACCACCACTTCTGTGTTGTGTCCGGCAGGGTGACGCACGTTTTGCACCGCCCATTACTCCTAGTGCCAGAGAGGTGAGAGGTTGTTTATGGCCAATTAGAAGCAGAGTGACAAACTGGGAAGCAGCAGAGAGCTACATACTCTACTGAAAGGAATACTTGACATTGGTGAATGTTGAAGGCTGCATGCCTGTTTGGGTGGTATGTAATCTGACACTGGGGACAAATGCTGGACCTGAAATGGAAGTCCCTGGGGTAACGCATCTGGTGACACACTTCTGGCGGCATGTGCAAGGAAGGACTCCGTACCAGCACCTGATACCAGCTCCTGGTGAATGCTGCGCTGCATGCCCAACTGGATGCTATGTGCCAGAGCCTGGGTTAGCTCAGGCATCAGCAGGCCCGCCCGCTCCCTGGCTCCCCGCCATGGGGATTTGGGAGCTGCAGCAAAAACCCTAATACGCTACATCTGGACTGTATAGTCGGCCTGCTTCTCAGCACAGCCACGGTCTGCTTTTTACAGTGTAACGGCAACGAAGAATACAACATTTTGCTATTTCATTGACATATTGATCAAAGGGAAAGAGTAAGTGTGAAGACTAAAGAGAAATAGTGTGTGAAGGGAGATAGGTCTGAACATGGTTGCTGTGTGCATCTCTTTCTCTGTCATCTCCCCCTGGCTTTGATAATGCTCCCGTGTGGCGCAGCAGTCTAAGTCACTGCATCACTACAGACACCCTGGTTTGATTCCAGGCTGTATCACAACCGGCCGTGATTGGGAGTCCCTTAGGGCGGCACACAATTGGCCCAACATCGTCTGGGTTTGGCCGGTGTAGGCCCATTCCTGTCTCATTCAATGCATAATTTACCCCCAAACTTTTCCAGATGGAAGTGATATGGAGATGGCTTAAGGTAGGGGTCAGGGCGGTATAATGGGGGAAAGAGCAGTTCTCATTAAGGGGCAAAAACTTTATGGATTAGACACAGAAGTATCAATGTACGCCAATGATTCAACTTTTCTCGAGTCCTCAATCGTCAACCTTGAAGGGCCTTATTGAGGACCTGGATAATGTCTCCAGTTTCTCTGAACTAAAACCCAACTATGATATGATATAATGGATTGGGTCTTTAAAAGATACAATCTTTAAATTGCTAAGTGGTCTCCCAATTAAATAGGCGGATGGTGAATTTGATATTCTTGGTGTACATATCCGGGAAAATTTGAGTGATCAAATTCGTAATATATTGTATGAATTGGATTCGTAACATATATGAATTGCACAAAAAAAGATATCACAGTGAATTGACAATGGAACCCTGTTTATAAGTATCCTCTTTGTTAAATGAAGCCATTCAGAGAGCTGGTTACAATTCCCAATTTCATCCTTCAGGAGAGGCAGAACAAATATGGCAAAACTCTAATGTGCTGATAGACAAAAGACAATGTTTCTTAAACTTTTTTTATAAAAGGCGTCATGTTTATGAATTACATTGTAAATAAGGTTGGTACAATTATGTCACACAAGCAATTAATAAAATGTGTATGGAGATGTGGGCTCCATACAAAAGTATAATCAACTCATCGCAGCTCTGCCAAAAAATGGAAGATGGGTTTACTCAAGGAATGAATTGGCTTGTCTGCTTCATCATCATTTGATTCTCTCTGGGTGATAGAGATGGTCAATAGGATTTAAAACAGGTTTCAAATGTTTGTTGCCAATATTGCCAATCCTCATATTGGTGTAAGGAAATGTGATACCCTGTTGGGCAAAGAATCTGAATAGACCAACACACCTGTGCAAACACACACAAATAGCTTGATGCCACATGTTTCTAGGGGTAGTACATTCCACTAGTACAGGCTGGCCTCCCATTTGATCAGCCTGGTCTTATAGACTAGATGTAACATAGTAAATGTAAATCTGAGACAATCAAATTAGTAAAATATCTTATGTTTAGTATGGTTACTTAAGGCAAAAATGAAAGCAACCCAAACCTGTTCAAATATCATCATCATAATTTTAGCAACTATAAACTACTTTGTCACAACTTAGCATGTTAGCTAACCCTTTCCCTTTAAGCTAACTCCTAACCTTAACCTTTGAACCTAACTCTTAACCCCTAGCCTCTAAAGTTAGCCACCTACAGTAGCTAACATTAGCCACACCAATTTGGAATTCATAACATATATGAATTGCAATTCGTAACATATCATACGACATGGATGATGGCCAGCCACAAATTAATACATACCATACGAAACATACTAATACGCAGTTCTCTGAGACAATGAGTTGATCAACCCTTCACATGAGAGGAACAGACGTCTATGGTGCGTTGCCACGTTTGGGCATTTTTGTTACCTATTGGAAATATTACCTCATTGCCTATCTATCACATTCCTTGCCTATGGCTGTGAGACATGGTACCCGTTGGAGTTGACACATTTATATACACATTCCAAGTCAAACGACCGACATTGAAACAATTCAAACATTTCAATAGCTTATCTCTGTCCATTCTGAGCCTCTGATAGGATTTTCAAATGTTCCATTTGGAATAGATTGACACTGACATTGAAGACCAGTAAAAGCTTTTTAAACAGATGTACTATTCAACAACAAGATCCCATCCCGTGGTTCTAGGATGCAGGAGCGTTGCACTCCGTAAATGTAGATTCATAAAACTTGAAAACCCCGCCTACTTGACAACCAGCGTCTGTTTACGAAAAGTCACGAGTACAACGTGGACCGGAGGGTGATAACGAAACATTCTACATTGGTTGGGAAAACTCTACAGGGGATCCGTGTCAGACAGTCTCGTCTATATGTTTAGAATAAGTTGCCAAACTAAAAGGATATGATACAGCTGGGTCGATGTCCTTTGAAGGGTTAAAACATGTTTTTCTTTGTAACTGGAGTGGTTTTCGGAGGTTAGTTATGGTGTAGACTAACCACCGGAACACGCTTTTCATTGGGCACCATTCGTCACACTTCATTCAACCAGCACCACATGAAAACAATGGCGAGGCGCAAAAAGGCACATCGGGTTGGAATTTAGCTGAACGTAGCCATAGCACAGGTTGAAAACGGACTCCGAGAAAACAGATCGGGGGGCAACCCGAGTCGAAGCAAGATGGAAAGCCCGACCGAGACCCCAACCAGGGCTGCAGAGTATCTGAAGGAGCTTAATAACATAATCGAGACCCAACAGGAGTTACTGGAGAGGCAAAAAAAAAGGATAGAGGACCTGGAGCATCAAGTGTCCGACTTGTGTTCAGAAAACGCCTGTTTGAAAGACCTGTACCAGCGACATCTGACTACGTGTAGGCTGCTGCAACAGGGCAACAGCCACGGAACGTTAGGTGTCATAAAGGAAAACATCACCCAAGAAAAGTAAGAATTTATTGCTCGCATGGCACTATTGAAAGACATTGTTAGATGTCACAAATAATCCCCCATGGTTTCCTAAATCATTGTCAGGAATCTGCTCTTAAAACCCCAGATAAACGCAGATACACACACACCACCAACATAGGCCTACACTGTTCTAGATGTAAAAAGTATCTATAGGCGCATTTGATATATAGCCTAATAGGTAATATCATAGCCTAAAGTAAAGGTTTGCATCAAAACTTATTTTTTCTAACAGACCAGATTAACCACTGCGCACAAGACCGTTTTTATTGTACTTAGTCAAACCAACAGGCTTCTTGAAACGCCACGATATAACTTAACACTAATATGCCCAACAGTACACAGGAAATTGTAAGGCATAATTAGAACTGCCCATCAATAGGCTACAGTCCGCTACCTCCCCGCGGGTCTAAGCGGTTGGACACATTAAGGGTCAGCTTTAGGTACAGTGCGAAGAAAGCTAAATGTTGCCATATGGAGCTTGGAATATTATCATTGACCAAATATGGAAACCTTTGCTACTCCAGGTGTATTTCATTCAAGCGCTTGGAAGTTATTGTGCAGAGGAATCCGTTTTTAACGGGGCTCAAAGATTTAATATGAATGGATTATCCTTTAAATCATTCTAGGCTATTCTATTTTTAGTCAGTCTTTTTTTTCATCATTTGACTGCATTTATTCCTTTTGTTCATGACTTGATGGGCTCTGTTTTCATTGAAACATGGTTACCACAAAACATATCTATAAAGTAGTGGCCTATTATGTCATCTAATTGAGTAAATCAAGTTTTGTCTTGCATTGGTTGGTGAGCATTAAACTCAATAATAGATTTGCAGTATGACTGTCTGAGGGTTATATAATTTGTTTTGTTGTCAATGTTTTTCAATACAAACAACTGCCATAGCTTTCTTCCAACGTCCTCCCTATTACTGTAGTGTATAACCAGAATGGAATGAATTGGAGGAAGTCCAATGGGCAGTAATTTTTGCTTCCCAGCGATCAGACTGAGACTCCAGGCTTTCAGGTTCACTACTGTCATGGAGTCTTTTGATTCACGTTTGGTAACCTCAGTTGGCTCAGGCCTCTCTCATGCCAGACTAGCTTAGCATCGGTGTGCTAGTCTTTTAAGTGGATTTCATGTGTTGGGCAGGGACAAATCCAGGATATTTAGGGAATGCGCACGGTACAAGCTCTGGGGAAAAGGAGCTGAGCTGGGATAGATCAATTATGCAATTACTTCCATATGTTTCATTTTTATGTATGAGGAGGGCAGTCTGGGCGTGTCTCGTCTGTGAGGGATTGGAGGTTTAGCCGCTGATGGCTTGGCAGGGCGGGGTGATGGAGCATATATCTCACTCACATCAGCACTGTGCTTAAAGTCCACTACATGCAGTTACCTCAGCTTCATCAGTCATCAGGATCTTGAAACCGCTCCAACCGGAGAATACCTTTGTCTACAGAAATGCAATGGAACTCAAGCTAACTCTCACGTGAACGCACATGGTCAGCTCATGCCTCTCTGGCAGACCTCTGACTCAATCCCCTCTCATTCCCCCCCTCCTTCACAGTAGAAGCATCAAACAAGTTTCTAAAGACTGTTGACATCTAGTGGAAGCCGTAGGAAGTACAATTTGACCCCATAGACACTGTATATTCGATAGGCAAAGAGTTGAATAACTACAAACCTCAGATGTCCCACTTCCTGGTTGGATTTCTTTCTCAGGTTTTTGCCTGCCATATGAGTTCTGTTATACTCACAGACATCATTCAAACAGTTTTAGAAACTTCAGAGTGTTTTCTATCCAAATCGACTACTAATATGCATATATTATCAACTGGGCCTGAGTAGCAGGCAGTTTACTCTGGGCACCTTATTCATCCAAGCTACTCAATACTGCCCCCAGGCATAACAAGTTAATAAATATCACCTCCAAAGCCACATGATTCGTCCCCCCACTGTCAGTATCTGAGCACCAGCCTGTTTTGGGTGATAGCGCTGTGTCTGAGAGACAGTAGGCCTGGGCAGTATACCTATTAAAAACTTATACCAGGGTATTTTAAAATACAGACGGTATGATTTGTAATTTCTGGGGTTTGGGACCCCCTAAAGCTCATGGGGGTGCGTGCTACGCCAATGCTTATCAATAAACTATCTAAGATGTGCCAAATCCATTATCTCCAGCTCAGGTCTCCAGCTATGCATTTGGTTAGCCAAATTGCTAGCTAAGTGGCTAGCTTGCAAGATCAAGCTTCTTGATTACAGATGACACAATCAATTCCCTCCTGGATCAAGATCCCTGCCAAGATCCCTGCCTAAATCTGTTTTGAGCAGTACATTATTATTATTATTATTATTTATTTTTTACATTTGGAAAATAATATCGACCCTTGTGTGCACTGCCGGTAATACCGTATACTCTGGTATGGTACATGAACGGTATGAAAATCTGGATACCGCCCAACGTTAGCCTTGTTCTCCAGTACCGTCTCCTATATGGTGCTGGTTATTTAGCAGTCTGTGCTCTTTCTTTATGATCCTGATGAAATATGACAGAGATTATTAACGTAAAGTGGGTTTTATGGCGGTTACTGAATCCTAATGGCATATAAGTGTGGTGGGCAATTCTAAACCAACAGTATAAAAAGCAGGACTGCCGGAGAACTGTAAATGGAATTTCAGTAGGAGAAATGTGATTCAAATGGTGCGTTTACATGACACTTAAACTGAGACTGATCATTATCACGAGATGTGTGGAAAACAAATGTTTGGGACCATATTCTGTCATTTAGGTCTTCTCACGTGCTGCTCTTTGTCCTTGTTTTTAGAATGACTATTGAATATTTTACAGTATGCTTTTAAAGCAGTGTGGATAGGCCTTCCGTCATTGTCTTCCCTTCAGATGCTAGAGACTCACCAGCCTTTGGTGTCATTGATGAGACCGCATAGTCTAAGTTCTCATTTATTGCTTTTTATGTTGATCTATTCTTAAGTACTTAGCACTTGAAAGTTATTGCTAGCCTACTGTTTTTGCTCAAACGTCCTTAATAATTTCATTTCAGTCTTAGTGATTATTTTTAGCCTACTCTTTTTGCTCAAACGTCCTTAATGATTTCATTTCAGTCTTGGTGATTATTTTTATCACCTAGGGTCTATTTATAGCAAGGGTAGGAAAAAAGTAGTCAGTAAGCTGCTGGATATGACATCACTTTTAATGGCACGGACACACTGGTAGCGTTTGCCGGCCGAGAGCACTTGGCAACCAAATTTCTTCAGCCTCCCGAAGTTGAAGAGGCGCTATTGCGCCGCTTTCACCACCTCCCTGTAGGCTGTCTCGTCATTGTTGGTAATCAGGCCTACTACTGTTGTGTCGTCTGCACCTTGATGATTCAGTTGGAGGCATGTGTGGCCACACAGTCATGGGTGAACAGGGAGTACAGGAAGGGGCTGAGCACACACCCTTGTGGGGCCTCTGTGTTGAGGATCAGCGAAGTAGAGGTGTTGTTTCATTACCCGGGGTCGGCCCGTCAGGAAGTCCAGGACCCAGTTGCACAGGGCGGGGTTCAGACCCAGGGCCCCAAGCTTAATGATGAGTTTGGAGGGCACTATACTGTTGAAGGCTGAGCTATAGTCGTCAAACAGCATTCTTACAAATGTATTCCTCTTGTCCAGATGGGATCTTGCAGTGTGCAGTGCGATGGTGATTGCATCGTCTGTGGATCTATTGGGGCGGTATGCAAATTTAAGTGGGTCTAGGGTATCAGGTAAGGTTGAGTCGATATGATCCTTAACTCGCCTCTCAAAGCACTTCATGATGACAGAAGTGAGTGCTACGGGGCACTAGTCATTTAGTTCAGTTACCTTTGCTTTCTTTGATACAGGAACAATGGTGGGCATCTTGAAGCAAGTGAGAACAGCAGACTGGTATAGGGAAGGATTGATATGTCCGTAAACACTTCAGGCAGCTGGTCTGCGCATGCTTTGAGGACGCGGCTAGGGATGCCGTCTAGGCTGGCAGCCTTGTAAATGTTAACACACTTAAATGTTTTACTCACGTCGGCCACAGAGAACTAGAGCCCACAAAACTTGAGTGGACAGCTTCAGTGGCACTGTGTTATCCTCAAAGCCGTTGAAGGCGTTTAGCTTGTCCGGGAGCAAGTAGTCGGTGTGGCGTGGCTGGTTTTCCCTTTGTAATCTGTGATTGTCTGTTGACCCTGCCACATATGTCTCGTGTCTGAGCCGTTGAATTGCGACTCCACTTTGTCTCTGTACTGACGCTTTGCCTGTTTGATTGCCTTATGGAGGGAATAACTACACTGTTTGTATTCATCAATATTCCCAGTCACCTTGCCATGGTGGTTTGCGCTTTCAGTTTAGCGTGAATGCTGCCATCTATCCACGTTTTTTGTTTTGGGTAGGTTTTACTAGTCACAGTGGGAACAATATCCCCTATACACTTCCTGATTAACTCAGTCACTGTATACGTCAATGTTATTCTCAGAGTTAACCCGGAACATATCCCTGTCCGCGTGATCAAAACAAACTTGAAGCATTGATTCCAATTGGTCAGGCCAGTGTTGAATAAACCTTAGGGAGGGCAGGGAGGACCTTGTAGTTATCCCGGAAGGGAGAGTAACTATGGTTGAGAGTTTTTGAAGTGCGAATACTACAGGCAATGTGTTGATAGAACTTCGGTAGCATTTTCCTCAACTTTGCTTTGTTAAAATCCCCAGATCCAATAAATGCAGCCTCAGGATATGTGGTTTCCAGTTTGCACAAAGTCCAGTGTAGTTCCTTGAGGGCCATCGTTGTATCGGCTTGAGAGGGAATATACACAGCTGTGACTATAACTGAAGAGAATTCTCTTTGGAGGTAATACGGTCAGTATTTGATTGAGGTATTCTTGGTTGGGTGAACAAGATGACTTGAGTTCATGTACATTATCACGATCACACCATGAGTATTTAATCATGAAACATACACCACTGCCTTTCTTCTTCCCAGAGAGTTCTTTATTCCTGTCTGCGCAATGTACTGAGAACCCAGCTGGCTGTATGGACAGGGAAAGCATATCCGGAGAGAGCCATGAGTCTGTAAAACAGAGTATGTTACAGTCAACGATGTCTCTCTGGAAGGAGATCCTCGTCTTGGCTTGTCTACTTTATTGTCCCGAGACTGAACATTAGTGAGTAATATACTCTGAAGCGGTGGATGTTGTGCCCATCTCCTGAGTTGGACTAGAAGTCCACTCCAAATACCTCTTCTCCACTGGCTGCGTCTTGGAGAAGCCTTTTGGATAAGGAGGGTACAAACAAAGGATCCAATTCGGGAAAGTCATATTTCTGGTCGCAATGCTGGTGAGTTACCTCCGCTCTGATATCCAAAAGTTCTTTCCGGCACTATGTAATAACACAAACTTTCTGGTCTAATAATGAAAACGAAATACTGCAAAATTGCTTAGGAGCTAGAAGCAGAGCTGCCATGTCTGTCGGTGCCATCTTTAGCCACCTCTTTCCCCACCATTTCATTTTCAAATCACAGACCAGTGGAGAGAGCGTCACAGGGACCCCTGATAATGGTCCTTGTGTTGCCAAGTCAACAGATGTCTCCTCAGATATTTCTGGGCTCTGTGTCAGGTTCTGTGAGAGGGAAGAGGGCCACTGCACAGGTATTGGAAATCATTCCTTCAGCCACTAACCCTGCACAGGATCCATAGACCCTATAGCACCACTAAAACAACCCCTAGGTTAGGGTGGTCAGGTAGGGCTAGGCAGTGGTTGGTTTGATTTGACCGCCTATATAGGCTTGAAATCTCAAGCTGGTTCCTACTGGAGGAAAGCTGGATCAGGTTAAGTAAAGCTGGCTAAATCTCACTAAAGCCTTCTATCCAGTTCTTTCTTACCCCTACCCCCACCGCAAAGACACACAATCACACACACGAAGACACACACCACAGACAATCCTCTCTTAAGAAATAAGGGAAGTGAGGGAGCAGTTAGATAGTTTGAGAGTCAGCTGGAGAGGAGTCAGACAGGGAGAGTGGCTCCTGCTCTTCTTATTGTTTCTTAAACAGTTTGCCTTGTCAGCTCTCTAAGTGTTTGTGCTGACCATATGCAGTTTCCATAATATTCAGCTCTTGTTAAAGAACAGACTTCCACTCTGCATCTTACCAAGACTCTGGGCTCTATTTACAACTGGCGTTAAGACGGTGCTAGTGTCAAACACACGTTAGTTTGCAATTTCGTAATGTAAAAACTGGCGCACTGGCATTTTCCAACCCTAACGCAAGGTTCGGCAATTAACCTGTTTTATATCAGCTCAGATGGGCGGGTGGAAATATTTTAGGTGTATCATTAAAAACATGATCCAAAGTGCTAATTTCAGGAAGCGCTGATAGGGATATTTAAGACGAGCCAAAAGCTGGTTTTAGCAATAATGCAGTTGGTTATGGTATGAATTTTGACAGCGGAAACGCATCATAAATCTTAATCGCCAAAGCATTATTGAAATATAAAGTTTGAGAGGAGATAAACAGTGAGACTCTTCCTAGAGCTGGCCGCCCAGCCAAATTGAACGATTCACGGAGAAGGGCCTTGGTCAGGGAGGTGACCAAGAACCCGATGGTCGCTCTGATAGAGCTCCAGAGTTCCTCTGTGGAGATGGGAGAAACGTCCAGATGGATAACCATCTCTGCAGCCCTCCACCAATCAGGCCTTTATGGTAGAGTGGCTAGACGGAAGCCACTCCTCAGCAAAAGACACTTGACAACCCGCTTGGAATTTGCCAAAGGCACCTAAAGAACTCTCAGACCAAGAAACAAGATTATCTCGTCTGATGAAAGTGTATTGGTGTATTGTGTGTAAATTGCTTGTATTCTGTTTCATAAAGTATGTTTATAATTCAAACCCTCCTTTTAGGCCTATTAAAACAAATGCTTGTTCAATAGCAATGCATGTCTTTATTATACTACGATTTTTATGATATCATTACATTTTACATTTATTGATTGTTTACAAAAATACTGATTGCCTGATTTTTGTCCCCAAAAATTCTACAACCAAATTTAGAATGATTCACCTTCCTGGTTTTAGGTTGACAACGTCCGTCTTGCAATGCAACTTGTGTGTATGCGATCTGATCTGTAAAATGGTTCTGATTATGTTCATAAAACATATGGTGAATTGTTTTATTGCCTATGTGAACTGATTGCCCCCCATCTATCTTCAGAGCTCGTGCTGCTAGGTGACCTAAACTGGGACATGCTAACACCTCAGCCATCCTACAATCTAAGCTTGATGCCCTCAATCTCACACAAATTATCAATGAACCCACCAGGTACAACCCCAAATCCATAAACACGGGCACGCTCATAGATATCATCCTAACCAACTTGCCCTCCAAATACACCTCGGCTGTTTTCAACCAAGATCTCAGCGATCGCGGCCTCATTGCCTGCATCCGTAATGGGTCTGCGGTCAAACGACCACCCCTCATCACTTTCAAACGCTCCCTAAAACACTTCAGTGAGCAGGCCTTTCTAATCGATCTGACCCGGGTATCCTGGAAGGATATTGACCTCTTCCTGTCAGTAAAGGATGCCTGGTTATTCTTTAAAAGTGCCTTCCTTACCATCTTAAATAAGCATGAATTTAGAACCAGGAACAGATATAGCTCTTGGTTCTCTCCAGACCTGACTGCCCTCCACCAGCACAAAAACATCCTGTGGCATTCTGCATTAGCATCGAATAGCCCCCGCGATATGCAACTTTTCAGGGAAGTTAGGAAAAAATATACACAGGCAGTTAGCTTTCCTAAGGCTAGCTTTTTCAAGCAGAAATTTGCATCCTGTAGCACAAACTCAAAAAGGTTCTGGGACACTGTAAAGTCTATGGAGAATAAGAGCATCTCCTCCCAGCCTCCCAGAGGCTAGGAAACACCGTCACCACCAATAAATCCACTATAATTGAGAATTTCAACAAGCATTTTTCTACGGCTGGCCATGCTTTCCACCTGGCTACCCCTATCCCAATCAACAGCCCTCCACCTCCCACAGCAACTCGCCCAACCCTCCCCCATTTCTCCTTCACCCAAATCCAGATAGCTGATGTTCTGAAAGAGCTGCAAAATCTGGACCCCTACAAATCAGCCGGGCTAGACAATCTGGACCCTCTCTTTCTAAAATTACCTGTTCAACCTCTCTTTCGTATCGTCTGAGATTCCTATAGATTGGAAAGCTGCTGCGGTCATCCCCCTCTTCAAAGGGGGAGACACTCTAGACCCAGACTGCTACAGACCTATATCTATCCTACCCTGCCTTTCTAAGGACTTCGAAAGCCAAGTTAACAAACAGATTACCGGCCTCCCGGGTGGCGCAGTGGTTAAGGGTGCTGTACTGCAGCGCCAGGTGTGCCATCAGAGGCTCTGGGTTCGCGCCCAGGCTCTGTCGTAACCGGCCACGACCGGGTTAGGGAGGGGTATCCTTGTCTCATCGCGCACCAACGACTCCTGTGGCGGGCTAGACTGTAAACTCTCCTTCCAAACTCACAAGCATCTCCAATACAAAATTAAATCTAGAATCGGCATCCTATTTTTCAACAATGCATCCTTCACTCATGCTGCCAAACATACTCTTGTAAAACTGACCATCCTACCGATCGACTTCAGTGATGTCATTTACAAAATAGCCTCCAACACTCTACTCAGCAAATTGGATGCAGTCTCACAGTGCCATCCGTTTTGTCACCAAAGCTCCATATACTACCCACCACTGCGACCTCTACGCTCTCGTTGGCTGGCCCTCGCTTCATACTTGTCGCCAAACTCACTGGCTCCAGGTCATCTGCAAGTGTCTGCTAAGTAAAGCCCCACCTTATATCAGCACCCACCCGTAGCACACGCTCCAGCAGGTATATCTCACCCCCAAAGCCAATTCTTCCTTTGGCTGCCTTTCCTTCCAGTTCTCTGCTGCCCATGACTGGAACGAATGGCAAAAATCACTGAAGCTGGAGACTCATATCTCCTTCACTATCTTTAAGCACCAGTTGTCAGAGCAGCTCACAGATCACTGCACCTGTACATAGCCCATCTGTAAATAGCCCATTTAACTACCTCATCCCCATACTGTATCCATCACACTCATCCCCATATTTATTTATTTATCTTGCTCCTTTGCACCCCAATATCTTTGCACATTCATCTTCTGCACATCCACCATTCCAGTGTTTAATTGCTGTGTTGTAATTACTTCCCCACCACGGCCTATTTATTACCTTACCTCTCTTATCCTACCTCATTTGCACATGCTGTATATAGATATTTCTACTGTATTATTGACTGTATATTCGTTTATTACATGTGTAACTCTGTGTTGTTGTATGTGTCATACTGCTATGCTTGATCTTGGCCAGGTCGCAGTTGTAAATGAGAACTTGTTCTTTACTGGCCTACCTGGTTAAATAAAGGTGAAATAAATAGGCCAATTTGGGAGCAGTAAAACTCTGAGTGGAAATTCTCCAGTTCAATTTATATTCGATCTTTGTCCAGATACTGTGAAAAGTTTGGATGTGCGTAAAACCCTCCATTGTCTGCATTGTTTTAATATTCTGTGCCCATGGGGAGAAATTATGGTGCATGTAAGTGTGACATAGCCTGTTTAAAACAAGTTGTTTTGTTTAGAATTTGATTAGAATTATTTGTTTTCTTTTTTTTTGGCATTATGAATAATTAATTTAGTCTTGCTTATTGGCATTATTTTGCATGTCCATGCTCAGCCATAATGCAATTTACACCAGGCCTAGCCCCTATATCAGTGTGAATGCTGTGGAAGCCATGCAATTACTTTGAACAATGTGGACTGCAAATGGGTTCAAGTTAAGGTATTTAGCATAGATAGGTATACATTTAGTTTTTTAGTTTCTGTAGGCCATTTAACAAACTACAACTAACATTGGAATTGATTCCAAGGCAATACATAAAAGACCGTAAATACACAACTTGAAGCAAACACATATTTCCCCATTGGAAGGCGTTCTGATTGGCCAGTGAGGGGCCAAGCATCGACACAACCACAACTTTTTCATCAGTTCATCAAAACCAAGGTTTGTTAAAATAAATCCATCTGAATGAGAGGCAGACAAACGTACAGTACATCATTCAATTGTTAAGTAATTATACATCAGGTCAGGAGGTACAGTAAGTAAACAGGAAAGAAGGATAAGCTTTAGCCTCATTGTCATACAGTACTGCACGTCGTAGTGTAATCCTGTGTAACCTGAATGCCAAAACACAGACCGGCACAAACAGTCACCAGTACTTACTTATTCAGGCTAGCTCACCAAACTTCACAAATCTTCAGTCATATAAAGTAAAAAGTAACCTAACAGGTAAGGTTCTGTCCTTGAGCAGAATGGGTATGTGTAGCGTGGTATTTGCTGTGGCCTGGTCCAGTCTTCTTATTGCATGATGGATTAGAAGGCTTCAGGAGGTTTAATCAGAGTGGCTCCTCTCTGATCCCAACCGGTCCTCTGGGGCATGGGAGGAATGGTGTTTGCAAGCACTTTCATTTCTTATCTCGCCAGATGCATCTGTAAACTCTCATTTTGCATTCTAGCCCAGTTCCCAGCCACGAATGGCCAACATGCTGTAAACAATATTTGGGATGCTGACCCGATCTTCGCAGAGAAAGTTTCTCAAACCTCAAGATGTCAAAGAAGTGATGTTATAAAAATATTAATATTTTTTATAGGTATTTGAGGAAGTAAAACTCTGTTTACAACTTAATCAAACAAGGTCCTTTGTTTAAAGACACCCACTGAGTGATCTGCAACAAAGCACTTGGATAATTAATTAATGTAATGCACAAGACAGTTGGATTTCCTTGACCGCTTTTGAAATGGAGCATAAACATAACCATGGGCCATTGCACAGCCCACTGTGGTCTGCCTTACTTAGTCCTATGTTTACATTTTTTAAATGACACACTATGCCCGATATAAGGCACTACTTTTGATCAGAAGTGAACTATATAGTGAATAGTGTGTGTAAATGACATATTGTCTATGAGTGAGAGGCTGGGGCAGTGTTAAACAAGGTTTGTATGTGTGACACCAACAGAAATGCTCCAGCAGGACCCAGGGGTGGCCTTGTCAGGCTGCCATTTGAATGCAGGATGAAACGGGGCCTAGAAAAAACAAACATGAAAAGCATTCTTGCCTGATGAAATATTGATAGACAGTGACAAATCATGTGCAGCTCCAAACCTCTCCTCAGTAGTAATCGAGCTCAGGTGAACATTAGCCAGAGCTGATGGAGGGGCTGAGAGCGAACAAGGCCTGTCTGTTGTTGGTGCTGTAGCAGTACATACAGTAAGTAAAGGATCTGTGCCAGAACAGAAATGACATATCCGACTGTACTATGGAGATGGATTGATAAGTGTCCCAAGTTTTCCCACAGGATTTTTGAAAATGTTCCATGGTTTTCTAGTTTCTACTGAAATGAAATATGTCCTCTACAAGGTAGATTGATAGGGTCTATCACACGGTTAATAATAATATGTTTTTTTAACAAATTAATCTGGGCTTGAGTAATCAAAAAATCAGGAGGTTATGTGTTTAGATATAGAAGTTGGAAATGACTGCGTTTATCCACAGCTTTCTCTGAATTAAAAAAAATAAATGTTGGTTGATCAATTCAATCTACAGTGGGGCAAAAAAGTATTTAGTCAGCCACCAATTGTGCAAGTTCTCCCACTTAAAAAGATGAGAGGCCTGTCATTTTCATCATAGGTACACTTCAACTATGACAGAAAAAATGAGAAAAAAAATCCAGAAAATCACATTGTAGGATTTTTTATGAATTTATTTGCAAATTATGGTGGAAAATAAGTATTCACTATATGAAGTCACCGTTGGCCTTATGGTGAAATCCCTGAGTGGTTTTGTTCCTCTCCGGCAACTGATTTAGGAATGATGCATGTATCTTTGTAGTGATTGAGTGTATTTATACACCATCCAAAGTGTAATTAGTAACTTCACCAGGCTCAAAGGGATATTCAGTGTCTGCTTCTTCTTCTTTTTTTTTACCATCTTCCAAACGGTGCCCTTCTTTGCAAGTTGAGTCCATAATAATTATGTGACTTAAACAACATTTTTACTGAAGTAATGAAGTAATTTAGGCTTGCCATAACAAAGGGGTTGAATACTTAAAAATTAAAAGACATTTCTTGAAGAATTAACTAATTTGTAAACATTTCTAGGAACATGATTCTACTTTGACATTATGGGGTATTGTGTGTAGGCCAGTGAAACATCTCAATTTAATACATTTTAAATTCAGGCTGTAACACAACAAAATGTGGAAAAAGTCAAGGGATGCGAGTACTTTCTGAAGGCACTGTATAGTTTACTCGATAGCGTTTTTTTATTTAAAAAAATTATTTTTACAAGCAGAACGGCACAGTTGGGAGTTGAAGCTTAATTTCCAAAAGTTCTATGCGGTCAAAACCATTCGTTTTTTATGGCATGTGTAACCAAATCTGCATTGTATTAATTAGATAATTTTCAAACAAGCGTTATGAAGCATTACAAGCTCAAAACATTTTTCAACAAAATGACAATTATGACAATAGCCGTGGCCGTTTGCATGACAATTAAATGTCTTAATCGTCACAGCCCTACGCTAGATCCACATCCGATGCGATTTGTGCGAGCCTTAAGTGATCTTTAAATCATCTAAACAGGCCAGCCAAGTAAACAACTCACAGAGGTGTTTATGCAGGTGATAAACAGGTCAGAGGAATTTGCACAGTGTATTGCCATTTTGAAATCTCCTTATTTAGGTTGTTAATTTTGACCAAAAGCTTTTCTACAAAGAATTGTAAACGCAGTCAATTTTCATTTAACACTGTATATATCCCCTTCTTTATTCTTGGGGTCATTTACTGTAATGAATTTACTGTAATTAGCTGCGACTCGGTTTGTTTTCCAGCTATCTTTAGCCATAGCTCTCATAGCTACTGTAACCTGAAGATTGGGTGGTTCATAAACAGTTTGCCCACTCAAACCCCCACCCCTGGCCAGTGTTATCATTTGTTTGGGGACCCCTCAGCAGGAAATTACATGATAGAGAAAGCTACTTCTTGTGGCTTCCGGTGTACACTCATTCACCTGGCATTCTGCTGATCAATCAGTGTGCCAGTCAGGCCAAATATACGGGCGCCTGAACGTCTCAGGTGAAAACCCTTAATGAAATACCCCCGTTAGATTAATGTCTACGCAGGGATGATTTACATTCAGACTCGCATATAAATCTCTGGCAATGGCCGAAGACAATTTGTGGCTGGGGCTCACACACAAACACAGATTCCCCCAGAGCAGCCTTCATCCTTTAATAAAGCGCAGTTCTACAAACACTCTAAAAATCACCACACCCTAACATCTCTTAGTGGCCCGAGTCGTGCTGCTGGAGGGACGCCAGGCTGCGCTGACCTCTGCTCCCTCCAATCAGGGCTATTAAGATGGCCTTAATGTTTGGCTTGTGTCCTTTAATGTAGCTGGGGGCCACCCCCCATGAGGATGGCTAATGATGGCTTTAATGAGATCTCTAAGCTGTATCTGATGGTGCGGTGGCCTTTACCAGAACTCGAGGGGGGTGGGACGGTGGTGGTGGTGGGAGGGAGGGACAACTTACTACTGTGGGGCCCGAGTCTTGTCTAGCCAGGAGCTTCCCTTTTTAATTTGACTTTGAATAGAGAGGTGGGCTGGAAATGTCCTGTTCTTCATTCCCTGTGATATTTGATATCACCATTTTTGAATTCCACTGCAGGGTTAGATGCGTGGTGTATAATGCAACTTCATTTCAGGCATCTATTTCAAATACCATTGAGCTCACGATTGTAATCTCTCCCACATAGACTTGTCTGGTAGAATCACAATGGAAGCAGGTCTGAGAGCTGGTCCTTAGACCTCCTCATGTATTCTGGCTGCGTTCTGTGTGAAAATGAAATGCCTCTCCAGCCTCCCTTCTCTCCTGGCTCTGCTGACTGACAGATACACCGTTCATAATATGATTAGCTTGATTCTCATTATGGAGGGCTTAATAATGTACAATTTAATTAGACTATAATGAAGATAGGGATGTGTTCCCTCGTCGCTGCTCAGCTATTGGCACTCTGAATGGTGATTCTCAAACTTCCACCCTGAGAAAACATTTTTCTCCATTGATCAGGTTCACAACGGTATGAGTATCACACCATTACCAGATATGGTTGTTTTTATTGCTTTGTGTTTCTCTCACTAATAATAATAACAACGAGCTAACAAAGACATGGGGGACACCAAGAAAGCACATAAGACTCATGTCAACACTCTACTACTCCGGGGTGCCTTGGCATGGAGTCCTACAGAGAGCTTTACTTTACTGCTACTATCAACTTCTACATCAGTCCATGATTGTTGACAGATGTACAAATGGTTGGCATTTCTGCTGCTGACAAATAGATTTCTGTAAAATCCTGTGATCCTATGTCTGGCAGAGCGAGAATTCATCATCTGAATGTTATTTGTAGCTCTATTTGTCTTTCATTTCCTTCCAAACCATTACCCATCTCCCAGCTCTCACAACAAGCTGATGCAGCTGATTCCTAAAGCTTTATGTAATACTTGTTGAATGCTGTTTGAACTGTTGTCACTCATGTTGTTGCCAAGTGATAATGTGGTGTGTGTTTCTGTGTGGCTCTTGGCTGTGGAGGTGAAGTCTGATTCAACAACAGCTAAACATAGCCTCAGGAACCCTAAGTTCAAATCAAATCCAACTTTATTTGTCATCTGCGCTGAATGTGTAGACCTTACCGTGAAATGCTTACTTACAAGCTCATAACCAACAGTGCAGTTCAAGAAATATTTACCAAATAAACTAAAGTCAAAAATAATGAAAAGTAACACAATAAAATAACAATAATGAGGCTATATACAGTGAGTTCCGGGTACCGAGTCAATGTGCAGGGGTACAGGTTAGTCGAGGTAATTTGTACATGTAGGTAGGGGTGAAGTGACTGCATAGATAACAAACAGCGAGTAGCAGCAGTATACAAAACAAATGGAGGGGGGGGGTCAATGTAAATAATCCGGTGGCCATTTGATTAATTGTTCAGCAGTCTTATGGCTTGGGGGTAGAACCTTGGCCTCCGGTACCGCAGAGAACAGTCTATGACTTGGGTGACTGGAGTCTCTGACAATTTTTGGGGAGTTTCCTCTGACACCGCCTAGTATATCCTTTTTGGGATAGGGGGCAGCATTTTCATTTTTGCATGAATAGCTTCCCCCTACTCTGTCCCAGATGCTAATATATGCATAGTATCATTAGTATTGGATAGAAAACACTCTGAAGTTTCTAAAACTGTTTGAATGATGTCTGTGAGTATAACAGAACTCATATGGCAGGCGAAAACCTGAGAAAAATCCAACCAGGAAGTGGGACATCTGAGGTTTGTAGTTTTTCAAAGCTTGGCCTACCGAATGCACATTGAGATATGGATAAAGTTGCACTTCCTACGGCTTCCACTAGATGTCAACCGTCTTTAGAAACTTGAATGAGCATTCTACTATAAAGGAGGGGCTCATGAGACCTCTGGCCGTGTGCCTTGGTCTCATGACGCGTCTCAGCAACCCAGCCAGGCCTTGCCCCTCCGATGTCGCTGTGGGGATGTTTTGGTGGTGGAGGTGCTGCTGGTGCTTTGTGGTTCTTCCATGACTTGTGCAGCTGCCAGCTTCAAGGCCTCCTGGACACAGCTGTCAGCTTCAAGGCCTCCTGGACACAGCTGTCAGTGTCAACTTTTGCAGCCTCAGGCTCATCTAAAAAGTTCCTTTTGAAGCGGGGATTAATGAAACAAGCCATGTACATGACTCTCTTTTGCATATGTTGTTAAGGTCTTCTCTCATTACCCATCACGGGTGATGTGGTCCAGGACAGGCTTGATGGCTGACAGTGTCACTCGTGTCTCTGAGGCAAATGCATCTGTAAACTTGCTCAAAGGTTGAAGGAGCTGTTTCTCCATTACACTTATGTCGGCATCCGTCGGCATCAGATTCCATGTTCCTCTTTCTCCAGCCAGTGTCACACAGACTGGCTGTTGTTGGCTGAGGAAAGTAGATCCCCATCGGGTCACCACATGGATCAGAGCCTTCTGTGGCACGTTGAGGGCAGCTTGCTTTTCTCTGTTCTCTCCTTCTCTTCCAGCTCCGTGAGAAGCCTTGGACTAGATGACGGCAGGCCTTGACAGCTGTGTGAACTCTCTGAATTTTCTGAGTCTTTGAGATGGCCAGGTTCAAATTATGGCCAAAGCACCCAAGCCACAGATCTGGGAACTCTTCAAAAGCCTTGATCGTGTTGGTTGCTTTGTCTGTGGTTATGCAGGCCAGGTCTTTCTTGTTGATCCCCCACTCTTCCAGCATATTCTCAAAAAACTCTGATGTTGTTAGCCGAGTGACCTTCTGGGAAGAACTGTGTTTCCAGGCAGTTTGATTCCAGTTGCCAGTCTGGGGTGAGGTAATGGTTAGTGAAGCTGATGTAGGGTTGACCACCCCTGCTTTCACTGGTCCAGAGGTCAGTAGTTGCAGCAAACCATGTGCTTTGAGCCAAACTTTTTCCAACATCAGCTTTACCTGGTTGTACAGGTTTGGGATTTCAGTCTTGGAAAATTATGTTCGTGATGGCACTTTGTAATGAGACACGGCAACCTTCATCAGCCTCAGAAAGCCAGGCCTCTCAACAATGTGAAATGGTATCATGTCCTTTGCAATGTAATATGAAAGGGCTGCAGTGAGATCTTGAGCATTTTTAGATGTGGGTGCATAAGCAGCCTGCCTTTTTAAGTGGTTGCTGGAGTGTCTGTCACAACTGTAGATGAGGAGGGACTAGTAGCATCACTGGGTTTGCCTGCTGCTCGCCCACTCTGTAAAGAAGGGAATAGCAAATGTTTTATTATTATTGTTACATAATTCTTATTTACACACACACACACACACACACACACACACACACACACACACAGTCTATTTTATGTGCATGGGGTCATTGCATATACTCAAATGCAACACAATTTACATAAATACAAATGAGTCTTAAGAAGACAGAGATAGTAATTGCAATGAGCCCAAAAATTGACATAAATACAGGAGTCTTGTAGAGGAGTCTTGTAGAGGAGTCTTGTAGAGGAGTCTTGTAGAGGAGTCTTGTAGAGGAGTCTTGTAGAGGAGTCTTGTAGAGGAGTCTTGTAGAGGAGTCTTGTAGAGGAGTCTTGTAGAGGAGTCTTGTAGAGGAGTCTGGTAGAGGAGTCTGGTAGAGGAGTCTGGTAGAGGAGTCTATAGTGTTTCTCCTGTTGGAACACGTTTACAACCAAGTCGACGTCTGGCGGATTTTAAATGAACAAAATATGTTGTTTGGGTGACTAAACTACATAACATGTTATCGTGTGCAATGGGAGAATAGAGTCTGCAGACACACGACACACACAGCAGCAGAACAACGTGTAGTGTTTTTACAAGAGTAGGTAACTCTGAAAGCTTCAGTTTACATTATTGACAAGCTATTAGCGAGTTAGACAGACAAACCATGACATTTTCCCCCATTCCGAAGTCCGCACATCATGCATTGAGGTAAAAGTTAACTTACCTTGCATTCGCTATAAAGTAGTGGTTAGTGGTCATGAAGATGACTTGAGATTTGAAATGTTGCCACCTTTCGCAGTGATTTTTTGTTGTTGCATGTTCTGCAGACAGGGTGACCATCTTCAATTAAGTTTCCCTCAGCACTCTTGTAAAACCCAAAATACAACCACACTTCAGATTTGGTCCTCTTAGAAGGCTGAAAAATCTCCTGAGCGCTGTCACTGCCTTCCGCCATGTTTTCACACAAAACCAAACCTATGTTGCTGGCTGCACCTGCATCAGACTGTTGCTAACTTTGGTTGATGCTGGACAGTATTTACCGTGAGTTTTTCAACGGTAATACTAACTGTTTGGAATTTTACTGTGGTTTATCATGAAACCAGTAACCCTTTCATCCCTAGTTGTGAATAATTATCTAATCAATATACATTAGTGTTTTATTTAAAAATGTATATATGGGTTTTACAAATGTTAGAATTTTTATTTTATGTAGATTGTTGACAAAAAAATGACAATTAAATCAGTTTTTAATCAAACCTTGTAACACACCAAAATGTGGAAAAAGTCAAGGGGTGTGAATACTTTCTGAAGGCACTGTATCTGCCAGTGGGAGCTATGCTTTCTGCTTCACCTTGGCCTTTACTAAAGAGTGCTAAGGCTGTTAAAAATCCAAGCAATATATTCTGGAATGCAGTTGGAAGGAAATCTAAATCTGTTCATTTATGTCTGTCTGTTAGGACAGCTGCTAGTCTTCAGTTTCTTTTGGGATAGTAGGAATCTACCCTCTGTACAGACAGTAGTCTACACATGCCAACCTATATAGTCACTGATGCCAACAATCTAGGATTTGACTTGGAGAGGCAAATAGAGAGAGCTTTATTAGACTATCTTTACTTCTTTTTTTCTTTTTCTTTTAAACATTTTGTTTGAAAAAAGTCATAAGGTGCTCAGTGTGTGATCAGAGTCTCAAGTGTAGCAGTAGCTGCCACCGTTAGACACCAGGTTACATTTCTACTTAGCATGTAGCAGCTAAGTGGAACAGAGAGACAGATGAAACATCCTGCAGCAGTCTGTCTATAAAGGCATGGCTGCTCACTTGACAACTATACAGGTGACTGATGGTGTGTATCCAGCCTTAAAGGTTTGCTCCACCACCCACTCCTCTGATGCCGTCCACCACTTGCCTAAATAACTTATTGTCCACTGTGGTGCAGTCACTGGAAATAGATGGAGAGAAAAGAAATGTGGATTAATGAGGCACTTTTCATCTGTGTGTCAGTATGTGTGGCATGTGTGTGCGTGCGTGTGTACTTGTGACAGTTTTCACAAGAATGCGTGTGTACATACTGTATGTGTGCACATGTGCACCTGTCTCTCAGAGTTTGAACGACTAGGAGAAGGACTTGAAAGGAGTACGCTCTCAGCCCTGCTGTGGGTGTGGGGTCATGATGATGCATAATTAGCTTGCTCAATGAGAAGCATAGCACACCAGATGATCAGACAGACTCATAACTGGTTAGCCAGACACCTCTCTGTGTAATTAGTAGTTGATTAATACAGGTCATTTGAATTTCAGTAATGGGGTAACTATGTCGACCTCATAACTGTGTGGTGCACTGGGGTCTGCTTTATGATGAATGGGCTTCATTTACACAGTAGACTGAGGTCTGCACTGAGCAGGAGCACATGTAAACACACATACCATATCATCAACATTTTCTGCTGAAAGGCTGCATTCTGGGTGAAGTGTTACGTGTCAGGGAAATAGATGTTCAAATTGGTCTTAGAAGGAGAAGTTCTAGAGAATTGGATAAGGTTAAGAATGTTTGCTTTCAGGAGACCCAAGATGAGTGAGCTGCTGCTGTTGCTGAACATACGTTAAAGCCATTGATCATTTGGTGACATTTTTGTGATGTGAAGCAAGAAACAGAAAATTGGAAAAGCGCCTCCCTGTTTTCTATTAACAGTTCATTGTTTTTGACAAGATTACATTATTTTTCATTAGGCTTGCAGCTTGCAGGAATTTGTTTGTTCACCACAGCTTGAAGGGCTTCATATCTGTCTGTCTTCCTGCACCAATCAATCTGAAAATGAAACCTGTTTGATAAATGAAAATACTTGAGGGCAAAACAATATAGTTTAGTAGGTGGTGTAGTGGTATGTTTTTATATATGAGAAGGTGTTTGATGAACACCAATATCCATACTGTTTCCAAGTAGGACTATAAAAAAGGCTCTCATTTGTATTATTTACTTTTATGCTCAGTGTATGACACACAGTTTTATTTTAAATCATCTCTACCTGGGGAAACTAATCAGGTACCTTGGCTAACCGGTAATTACTCATGCTTTCTGTACCAAGAGAAAAATAGGAAATAGCCACATGCGAACTTCATCTATCATCACAGCTTTTCCACTTTTTATAATGTATCTAACAAAAAGCTGGAACGCATGTTTGGCCTTCAAGCCTTAACCTCCAGTAAATAATTTACTGTGGAATAACAAATAATGCAAGCAATTACTGTAGGCCAGGTCAGCCCTGAAACAAGCCAAGGAAGAATAAATAGCTTTGGGGAAATGTCTCTTAGCTAGATATTATAAGGTGTGTTTCAAGGCATACAGCGCAAGTAAACCATGTCGCAGTAAAAAATAATTGTATATGAAAGATCGTTTTTTTTCTCACAGATCATTCATTAGTTTATTCATTCTGATTTGGTTGTTGTATTGTGAGAGGTGGATTGGAGACCTGTTGTGGATGTGCAGCAGCACATAAAGACAGTGTGCCAATATAAGTAAATGAAGCACAGCAGGAAGCCATTATCAAAAGCGCTGCCCTGTGCACTTCTGCAGTCATGTCCAGTGGGGCTTACTGATGCAGAAAGGCAGATTGATAAAGGTTGAGTCAGCAGTTTGAGCCCTGTGGTGATGTGGTGTACACCCTCCTGTCCTTACTCACCCTTACTCTCTAACGGGAAGTACACTGTCCTCCCACAGTTTGTCTCCTGGCTGGCTAACCTTTGACCCAGCCAGGGCAGAGAAGAGGAAGCGGTGAAGCTGTCTAAGAGAGAATGAGGGAAAGAGAAGGAATGAGAGCATGACAGTAGTGGTAGGAAGTGGAGATAATGTTCCCAGGAAGCAGCTGGATTGAAATCTTCCACGTGCCACAGGAGATGATGGCTCTTTATGAGAAGGAATATGGGCCCCGCCAATCAGGGAGCCTGTAAAGGTTTTCCTGTAGAATGATACCTCCAATGGGATCTGGCACTTCATGCATTATTGAAAGGGCTGCTGGAATGCACCTCTGCAGCTGTTCTGTGAGGCCTAATGTGGAAGGAAAGAGTGTAAATCGCATTCTGTTGCAAAGTGCCAGCCCGATCAGCATACTCCTACAACCATGATAGATTCTGCTTAGAGTTAGTTCTGAACCTTCCCGTGATGAATTCATGTCATAAGCTGAGCACGCCCCCATCTACATCGACGGGTCTTTAGTGGAGTGGGTCGAGAGCTTCAAGTTCCTCTGTGTCCACATCACTAAGGATTTATTATGGTCCAAACACACCAACACAGTCATGAAGAGGGCACGACAATGCCTCTTCCCCCTCAGGAGGCTGAAAAGATTTGGCATGGGCCCTCAGGTCCTCAGAATGCTCTACAGATTGCTGACTTAAAACATGTGCCTAATACGGGCAAAACTAAATACATGTTGTTTTTAAACTCCTACAAAAATGTTTCAAATGAACTAACTACATGTTAACTCATTAGATGGTTCTCCAATCGAATGTGTTCCACATATAATACTTATGCATTTGGATTTATATGGATTTGATGTTTAAAAAACATATAGATGAGCTGTTTAAAAAGCTAAGATAGAAAGTTAGCTTTTTCTACAGAAACAGATCGTGCCTTTTTTAATTGAACCTTTATTTAACTAGGCAAGTCAGTTAAGAACTCATTCTTATTTACAATGATGACCTACAAAAAGGCAAAAGGCCTCCTGCGGGGACGGGGCCTGGGATTAAAAAATAAATACAATATAAATATAGGACAAAACACGAATCACAACAAGAGACCCAACACTACATAAAGAGAGACCTAAAACAACAACATAACAAGGCAGCAACACATGACAACACAGCATGGTAGCAACACAACATGACAACAACATGGTAGCAACACAACATGGTACAAACATTATTGGGCAAGTCAACAGCATGAAGGTCAAGAAGGTAGAGACAACAATACATCATACATAAGCAGCCACAACTGTCAGTAAGAGGGTCCATGATTGAGTCTTTGAATGAAGAGATTGAGATAAAACTGTCCAGTTTGTGTTTTTTGCAGCTTGTTCCAGTCGCTAGCTGCAGCAAACTGAAAAGATGAGCGACCCAGGGATGTGTGTGCTTTGGAGACCTTTAACAGAAGGTGACTGGCAGAATGGGTGTTGTATGTGGAGAATGAGGGCTGCAGTAGATACCTCAGATAGGGGGAGTGAGGCCTAACAGGGTTTTATAAATAAGCATCAACCAGTGGGTCTTGCGACGGGTATACAGAGATGACCAGTTTACAGAGTATAGAGTGCAGTGATGTGTCCTATAAGGTGCATTGGTGGCAAATCTGATGGCCGAATGGTAAAGAACATCTAGCCGCTCGAGAGCACCCTTACCTGCCGATCTATAAATTATGTCTCCGTAATCTAGCACGGGTAGGATGGTCATCTGAATCAGGGTTAGTTTGGCAGCTGGGGTGAAAGAGGAGCGATTACGATAGAGGAAACCAAGTCTAGATTTAACTTTATATGTTAACTTTGATATGTGCTGAGAGAAGGACAGTGCACCGTCTAGCCATACTCCCAAGTACTTGTATGCAGTGATTACCTCAAGCTCTAACCCCTCAGAGGTAATAATAACACGGGCATTCTTCTTACCAAACCACATGACCTTTGTTTTGAAGGTGATCAGAACAAGGTTAAGGGTAGAGAGAGCTTGTTGGACACTAAGAAAGCTTTGTTGCATTTAACACAAAATCCGGTGAGGGGCCAGCTGAGTATAAGACTGTATCATCTGCATATAAATGGATGAGAGAGCTTCCTACTGCCTGAGCTATGTTGTTGATGTAAATTGGGGAAGAGTGTGGGGCCTAGGATTGAGCCTTAAGGTACTCCCTTGGTGACTCCCAGATTTTCTGACTTTATACACTGCACTCTTTGAGAAAGGTAGTTAGCAAATAGGCCTATAACAGTCAGGATCAGCTTGATCTCCCCCTGTAAGTAAAGGACTAACTGTGGTTGCCTTCCAAGCAATGGGAACCTCCCCAGAAAGGAGAGACAGGTTTTAAAGGTCAGAGAGAGGCTTGGCGATGATAGGGGCAGCATCCTTAAAGAAGAAAGGGTCTAAACCATCTGACTAGATGTTTTTTTGAGGTGAAGTTTCAGGAGCTCATTTAGCACCTCGGGCTCAGTGACTGCCTGCAGGGGGGAACTTTGTAGCGGGGCAGGGGAAAAAGAGGGAGAAGCATCGGAGACAGTCGCATTAGAAGGGGTGGGAGATGAGGAAATGTTGGATGGGCAAGGAGGCAGGGCTGAGTTAAATAGGAATCCTGACTTAATGAAGTGTTGATTAATGAGCTCAGCCATGTGCTTCTTGTCAGTAACAACCACATCATCAACATTAAGGGACATGGGCAGCTGTGAGGAGGAGGGTTTATTCTCCAGGTCTTTAACCGTTTTCCAGAACTTCTTGGGCTTAGACCCACAGAGAGAGAACTGC
Source organism: Oncorhynchus kisutch (assembly GCF_002021735.2). Classification (NCBI taxonomy): domain Eukaryota; kingdom Metazoa; phylum Chordata; class Actinopteri; order Salmoniformes; family Salmonidae; genus Oncorhynchus; species Oncorhynchus kisutch. Next base: position 26,956,678 of record NC_034197.2, on the reverse strand, counting down.
TCCTTAAAGTAACTAACTTTGGCCTTCTGGATAACCTGAGTGCACTTATTTCTCATTTGCGTGAATGATAGCCAGTCAGTATGCGTGTGCCGAGCCTTTCTCCAAATGCAATTCTTGAGGTGGAGTAACTTTCTTTATGGGGGCATGTTTGTTAACAATACCACTGAAAATGTCAAAAAAGAAGATCCAAGTGTCTTCGACAGTGGGGATCAAGCTGTTTCTTTACCATCTTACAGAGGCCAGTTCATGAAGGAAGGCTTGCTCATTAAAGTTTTTTAGCAAGCGTCTATGACAAATCAGGACAGGTCGTTTCACTGAGCAGCCATTACGAACACAGGCTGTAAAACAGTGATCACTATCACGATTACTTTTGAGGATAACATCGAGGAGAGTAGCCTTTTCTGTTTGGAGTCATACCTTTGTGGGATTGGTGATAATCTAATAAAGATTTAGGGAGTTCATTGGTCAGGTGGTTTAAGCATGGACTTGGTCAGGTGGTTTAAGTATGTCCCAGTTTAGGTCACCTAGCAGGACAAATTCAGACTTGGTGTAAGGGGCCAGGAGAGAGCTTAGGGCAGGTAGGGTACATGCTGGTGCTGATGGAGGACAATAGCACCCAGCATCAGTCTACAAAGAGCTATTTGAAAGTTTAATGCTTAAAACCAGCAAATCAAATAGTTTGGGGACAGACTTGGTAGAGACAACTGAGCACTGAAGGTGATCCTTGGTAAAGATTGCCACTCCCCTACCTTTTGGAAGCTCTGTCTTGCTGAAAAAGGTTATAACCAGAAAGGTTAACATCAGTATTCAAAACACTCTTCCTTAACCACGTCTCAGTAATGACAAACACATCTGGATTGGAGCTGTGAACCCACACTTTCAATTGATCCATTTTAGGTAATACACTTCGAGTGTTGACATGCAGAAAACCCAGGCTTCTACGAGAGCAGAAATCAGTGAAGCAGATATCAGAGCACAAGTCAGAATTGGGGCTATCAACAGTAGGTGGGCCAGGGTGTACAGGCACATTTCCAGATATCATCAACAGTAATACAATCAAGGCACGGCATAGTTCAGGGAGAGCACTGCAGTGCTGATTTATGACATCTGAATATGCATCAGATGGCAACAAGATCAGATGGCAACAAGCCTTTCTCTGAGCAGTAGGAAGCAGATTATTCAGTAAACCTTTCTGTTCTTGATTGATAATTTTTTATCAAAGTGCAGCTGATACTACTCTTAAACCTTTGGATGCCAACTACCATAGTGCCCTTCGTTTTGTTTCTGGCGACAGTTTTGGTACTCGTCACTATATTCTGTATAAAAATGTTGGCTGGACTTTACTAAACACCTGTAGATTACTCCCTTTTTGTTTACAAAACCCTACTTCATAAAATGCCATCTTATCGAACTCTGCTGTTGAAGTGTAGACACCGGAGTTTCTTAACCCTTTCACTGGATTGGTTAACTCTTGAGGTTCCTATGGCCTCCCTCGAGCTAGTTTTAATGCACGGTATTGCTGGAACATTCGCTACAGAGGGTAGTGTGGACGGCCCAGTATATCACTGGTGCCGAACTCCCTGCCACCCGGGACCTCTATACAAGGCGGTGTCAGTGGAAGGCCCTAAAAATTGTCAGACTCCGGCCACCCAAGTCATATACTCTTCTCTCTGCTACCACACGGCAAGTGGTACCGATGCACCAAGTATGGAACAGGAGCCTGAACAGCTTCTACCCCCAGGCCATAAGACTACTAAATAGTTACCAAGTAGCTACAGATTTTTGGACACTGTGTTAATAAACCTCCAAACAAGCTTCAATGCCATACAACACTCCTTCCGTGGCCTCCGACTGCACTTAAACGCTAGTAAAACTAAATGCATGCTCTTCAACCGATCGCTGCCCGCACCTGCCCGCCCGCCTAGCATCACTACTCTGGACGGTTCTGACTTAGAATATGTGGACAACTATAAATACCTAGGTGTCTGGCTAGACTGTAAACTCTCCTTCCAGACTCATATTAAGCATCTCTAATCCAAAATTAAAGTTAGAATCGGCTTCCTATTTCACAACAAAGACTCCTTTACTCATGCTGCCAAACATACATGACATGCTATTCTATAAAATCATTTCTCCGTAATTAATATTACCTGATTGAGCTAATAAATGGAATTAACTAGAGTCGGGGCACCAAAAAATAATATTTATAGAGCTGTTATCTTCCGAATAAACTCTTTAAAGACCTAGTAATATTTTACATCAATAGCAGTCAATATTAATCGTCACCTTAATTCGGTCTCATCTGAAAGTTGTAAATTCTTGGTTATCTGCACGAACCCTGACTAACAAGTTGAATCAGCAATACAAAACTGGGTTTAATTATTTATTTACTAAATACCTAACTAATCACACAGAATTACACGTACACATTATTAATCAACTTGATTACAAATTACGTCATAATGGAAAACGTCCCTAGCGGGCGGAACAGATATGACAGCTGGTTACACAAAAGAAAAGGGGCTGGGTTTGAGTGAAAGAGCTGGAAGACTGAGGAACAAAGGGCGAAGCTGTGCTATAGTAGATACAGTATCTTATGCATTCTAAATTACCGCCCATTTGGAAAAGGAAAATGCAATAAATATTTACTCTGAGCTGCGCTTCAGTAGGTTGGTGGTAGATAGAAGGCTGTGTTGCCAAACCGAGTCCTTTGTCCTTTGAAGAATGTCTCTGGTGGTCAATTGGATACGTTGTAGTAACTTCGTTGTGTGATAGACGGGATACTGGGTCTGTTCCTTCCTAACCCTCGTTTGCATCTGCTGTTGCTAACTCAACGGCTAGGAGGTATCACTTCTGCAGTGAATAAGAGTTCAAAGTTCATACCATTTGCAACCAAAGCTCACGCTGTTGTTGGCTTCGTTCTGTAGTTATTATCTGAACCATTCTGACATCGGACCGTCGTCCTCACATACTCGGAACAGGAGGTTATATTGTCGTCAAGGCTTTATATAGGAAGGGACAGGAGGGCGTGTTTGAAAAGTTTTATAGCTCATGTCCCTTCACAGGGGCGGGCCACTGATTGAGCAGAGCCCTACCTTACGAAAACCCAAATCTCACATTTTAGAAGCTAAAATCACATTTCATCCCATCACAAATAATTTCATATTCCAACATTTAAATTGAATAACAATTCCATGTGAATCTGATAACTCTGATGTGTAGACTTTCCACTGTAGAGTTTGTCATCTTATCATTGATGAGAATGTCTCAGATGACAACCGAACTGACATAATATTAATTAAGTACCACCGCATATGTTCAATTGGTCGGATTACCAGAATATAGTTAATTTCCCCTCACCTTCTTATGTTCCCAGAATCTCTATGTTAACCAAAGGGGTTTGCAAATGTAACATCAGTAGGGTAGAGAGAGGAAAAAGGGGGGAAGAGGTATTTATGACTGTCATAAACCTACCCCCAGGCCCACGTCATGACAATACCCTCATAAAACTGACTATCCTGCCGATCCTTGACTTCGGCGATGTCATTTACAAATTATCCTCCAACACTCTACTCAGCAAACTGGATGCAGTCTATCACAGTGCCATCAGTTTTGTCACCAAAGCCCCATATACTACCCACCATTGCGACCTGTATGCTCTTGTTGGCTGGTCCTCGCTACATATTCGTCGCCAAACCCACTGGCTACAGGTCATCTATAAGTCTTTGCTAGGTAAAGCTCCGCCTTATTTCAGCTCACTGGTCACCATAGCAACACCCACCCATAGCACGCACTCCAGCAGGTATATTTCACTGGTCATCCCTAAAGCCAACAACTCATTTGGCCGCCTTTCCTTCCAGTTCTCTGCTGCCAATGACTGGAACTAATTGCAAAAATCACTGATGTTGGAGACTTATATCTCCGTCATAAACTTCAAACATTGGCTGTCAGAGCAGCTTACCGGTCACTGCAGCTGTACACAGCCCATCTGTAATTAGCCTATCCAACCAACTACCTACATCATCCCCATTTTATTCCTGATCTTTTGCACACCAGTATTTCAACTTGCACATCCTCATCTGCGTATCTATCACTCCAGTGTTAATTGCTAAATTGTAATTATTTTGGCTTCTATGGCCTATTTATTGCCTCCCTACTCTTCTACATTTGCACACACTGTACATAGATTTTTCAATTTTTCTTTTCTTTTGTGTTGTTGACTGTACGTTTGTTTGTTTGTCATGCTGTTGTTTTTTGTCACACTGCTTTGCTTTATCTTGACCAGGTCGCAGTTGTAAATGAGAACTTGTTCTCAGCTGGCCTACCTGGTTTAATAAAGGTGAAAATCTGCATTGACCCTTTTTGCACTAACTTTTATAACTCAACACATACACTGCTGCTACTGTTTACTATCTATTCAAAGTTACAGTGGCAATTTTATCATGTTAACCTTAGTGGGGCAAACTCAACCCAATTTTCTTTAGATGCATGCCAGCAATGTCACTACACAACACTAAACAATACATTAATTGCACTATAATGGTGACAAACGGTGCCCACACTGTTAGGGCCTACATAAAGCTGTCCCAACAGCAGAGCTTTCTTTACAGCACCACGGAGTGAATCCTTACCACCGCTATCAGCGAAGTCTCATCTGGCAGTGAAAAAGACTATTCCGCCTCATTTACTGCCTTTTAAAAACCATAGCTTATATGGCTGACTTGCTTAAATAAATATGGTTTCTACTGACTCCTTGTCGATTTGTGTGTAACTCAATAAAAAACGCATTCTCCTTCAGTAATAGCAAATGTTGACACGAGTTTTGAAGCATACACAAACATCGTTACATTTGTTCAGTAAATTCATAATGTTTGTTTTTATATCATTAACACTTTCTAAGTATAAGCAACTGCAAGCAAACGAGCTGCGAAGAGGTAGCCCTTTGTTCAGCACTTTCAAAATGGACACCGACAGAAATTCAGATAGGTGTTAGTTCAGATAAATTCAGCAAGATGTTGAGGCCTAAACTTGACTCTTTTAAGTAGACAGAGATACACACACTGTTAGCCTACCATTTGAAGTATTTTATTAGGCCTACGAGAGCTCAAAAAGAAGGAAAATACAATCATGAAGATCAACTTTTTGTGACTAGAATGACGTTGTACACAACAGCCAAGTTTCCGGGACATAGACATGTCTTATATGGGCAGAAAGCTTAAATTCTTGTTAATCTAACTGCAGTGTCCAATTAACAGTCACTATTACTTTGAAAAAAGACCATGCTATTGTTTGAGGAGAGTGCACAACAACAAAACTCATCAAGGCAACTGGTTTAAAATACATTCACCTCTGAAGGTAAATAATGTACTTACATTCAGTAACCTTGCTCTGATTAGTTTTCTTGAGGGTCCTAGAGATAAAAATGTAGCATATTTTGGTTTGATAAAATCAATTTTTATGTTCAAATGTAGGAACTGGGGTCTACCGTTTGACCCCACTGCTGTCTCTGGCACCATACACACCCGGCCGTATAGATGTGTGAAAGTTAGTATATAAGCTAATGATCCATCATATATGCCATTCTTGGGAGTGTGTAAACTTAACATTTTTATTACCATAGAATTTGTGTACGTTCTCTACAGTTATGTACTTGAAAATGTATACATTTACCAATTCGGCACATTTAATCAGACTCCTGGCAGACTTGATACAAAATATTGTGCAGTAATGTAATTCTTCACTGGATCAGTCTGAAATTTTGCACACTCACTGCTGCTGTCTGGTGGCAAAAATCTAACTTACCCCTAGATTTCTATTAGAGCTGGGCAATATGGCCAAAATATCATATCATATATATATATGGTATTTTTCTCATTTTTGACAATTTGAGTGTTTTATGTTTTTGATTTAATAAAAGTTCAACATTTGCTTTATGTGTAGTGCATGACCCTAGGGTGGCAACACACACATTCTAAATAATTTCAATGGGTCTTTCTTACTGTTCAATTCAACTTCAACCTAAAATCATTTTCTGCATTTCCATCAATTTCTGCATTTCCTGCACTCATTTGAGATCATTTCCACACTGCCACGATATGGGCAAAAATACTAGGCCTTATTTAAAACCAAATGTTGTTGCGATTTAGATCAAAATAGTGATGCACTGATATGACGTTTTTGGCCGATATTTATCTTGACAAAAAAACCTGATGCCGATATTGAACATTTTAGTGGCCTTTTAAGCATTCTAGTACAGTTAAATAATTAACACACACACACATGGACACAGCGGTCTAAGGCACTGCATGTCAGTGCAAGAGGCATCACTACAGTCCCTGGTTCCAATCTAGGCTGTATCACATCCGGCCGTGATTGGGAGTTCCATAGGGCGGCGCACAATTGGCCCAGTGTTGTCCCGCGCCGTCATTGTAAATAAGAATTTGTTCTTCACTGACTTGCCAAGTTTAAATCAAGTTTACACACACCACACTGACCCAAAGTTATTTTGTCTGTATTTACGTATGTCCCCATTACCAGTAAAGCATAATCAAAACCTATTACTTTCACTTACTTGCTGTGCTGTTTCGTTGTTCATTGAGCACAAACAACATGCTGACACCAGTACTGCTATAAATTCATAAAAAATCCTACAATGTGATTTTCTGGATTTTTTTTCTCATTTTGTCTGTCATAGTTGAAGTGTACCTATTATGAAAATTACAGGCCTCTCATCTTTTTAAGTGGGAGAACTTGCACAATTGGTGGCTGACTAAATACTTTTTTGTCCCACTGTATATAAGCAGTTTAACAATTGGGATGTACATATTTTGGTATGATGAGCACATAAGAGGCAAGCCATAATATAGATTAAAACATGAGCGAGCTAAAATGGACGATATGCCTATTTGATCAGCACTTTTGAAATGGACAGAATTAAGCTCATCGGCCATTCTTACATAAATAACAGGGAATTAAATAGGCAGAAAATTTAAAGCTTTAACAGTATTCTATGACATTTATCTCAAATTGGCTATAGGCTACTTGTGCACCACCAAGTCAGAACAGTAGGTTAAGTTCTGAGGGGGAGAGACCAAATTCTTAGGGTGAGACACATGGGTTACTAACAGCTTGCTACACAACATACACTTGGTATTACTTTCTTAGCTACATATACAGTGCCTTGCGAAAGTATTCGGCCCCCTTGAACTTTGCGACCTTTTGCCACATTTCAGGCTTCAAACATAAAGATATAAAACTGTATTTTTTTGTGAAGAATCAACAAGTGGGACACAATCATGAAGTGGAACGACATTTATTGGATATTTCAAACTTTTTTAACAAATCAAAAACTGAAAAATTGGGCGTGCAAAATCGCAAGGCACAGTACATATCTCCCTGGTATATTACATAATCTATGCCGCAACATACTAGACAGGCCTTTTTTTGGATTTACTGTTGCTGTGCTCAATTGAACAGGAAGGTGGAGCTGCGTTCCTTTTTGTGGTCATTAAAGTCTGGCATTCTCTGGAGTTATGGTGATTTCAAGACAACGGGGAACTCTGGGGGGGGGGGGGGGGGGGGCGAGATTGAATCATGACGTCAGTGCTCTTCAGGTCAGAAAGTTGGTGCTCTAGAAAAAGACCAGAGATTCTGAGTTGTTGAACATTTATTGTCCCAGTCGAAGCTCTTTTTTTTCTCAGAAGCTCTTTTTTTACTCAGAATTCCCAGTTGTCTTGAACGCATTGAAGTCAGAGATTTCCCAGTTCAGAGTTCCCAGTTGTTTTGATTGTGGCAGAAGTTATGCTGGATTGACAGCCTGGCCAATGTATTTAACCTTTTCTGGCCCTTGGTGCCTTTTAAGCTTGAAAAAGAGACCCTTTCAGACAGATGTTTTAAACCCAGAGTTGGACCACACACCCTTTCCACCGAATAGGCAGGGGAAGCAAAATAGTGATTGCTTTGCAACGCAATACATTTTATCTATAATTTCTCTGCATATGACAAGGGTTGAAAAGGATTAGCCTGTAGATTGTCAATGTGATTCATATATTTCGAAAGTATGATGTTGATCTGGTCAGTCCAATCAAAGCTACGGTAGATATGTGATTTCACATTAAAAAATGTTGTGCCCTATGATCTTGAGCCTTCTTGGATGGGCATTTCTAATGTACCCAAGGGGGCTTGAACTACCTAGCCCCAGGTGTGACCGAATACTGAGCCAATCACAGCGCAACTAGAAAACATTACCAATATCTACACTCTGTGCTTTAGCTGGCTGCCCCTCCAGCACAGAAAGCACTGAGCTAGGTTCAAACCCTTGCATTTTGGAGCTGCCTTACTCATGTTCGTATGCGGCTTTATTAACTCAAGGATAAAAAAAATTAAAAAAGTTGTTTGCAAGCTGACATGTAACAGGAATTAATGCCGAAATAACATGCAAAACAGGCCATTTATAAAAATGTATTAAATAATATACAGTGCCTTATAGTATTCAGACCCCTTGACTTTTTCCACATTTTGTTACAGCATTATTCCAAAATTAGTTCAATTGCTTTTTTCCCTCATCAATCTACACACAATACCCCATAATGTCAAAGCGAAAACAGGTTTAGAAATGTTCACAAATTTATTAAAAATGAAAAAGTGATATAACATTTACATACGTTTTCAGACCCTTTGCTCAGTACTTTGTTGAAGCCCCTTTTGCAGTGATTACAGCCACATGTTTTCGTGGTTATAACGCTACAAACTGGGCACACCTGTATTTGGGGAGTTTCTCCATTCTTTTCTACAGATCCTCTCAAGATCTGTCAGGTTGGATGTGGAGCGTTGCTGCACAGCTATTTTCAGGTCTCTCCAGAGATGTTCGATCGGGTTCAAGTCCGGGCTCTGGCTGGTCCACTCAAGGACATTCAGAGACTTGTCCTGTTGGAAGGTTGAACCTTCGCCCCCAGTCTGATGTCCTGACCGCTCTGGAGCAGGTTTTCATCAAGGATCTCTCTGTACTTTGTGCCGTTCATCTTTGCCTCGATCTTGACTAGTCTCCCAGTCATTACCGCTGGAAAACATTCACACATCATTATGCTGCCACCACCATGCTTCACCGTAGGGATGGTGGCAGGTTTCCTCCAGACGTGACGCTTGGCAGTCAGGCCAAAGACTTCAATCTTCTTCATCAGACAAGAGAGTCTTTAAGTGCCTTTTGGCAAACTCCAAGTGGGCTGTCATGCCTGATTTGTGGAGTGCTGCAGAGATGATTTGAGGGTTCTCCCATCTTCACTGAGGGACTCTTAAGCTCTTATCACAGTGACCATCGAGTTCTTGGTCACCTTTCTGACCAAGGCCCTTCTCCCCGATTGTTCAGTTTGGCCAGGAGGCCAGCTCTAGAAAGTCTTGGTGGTTCCAAACTTCTTCTATTTAAGAATGATGGAGGCCACAGTGTTCATGGGGACCATAAATAATGCAGACATTTTTTGGTACTCTTCCCAGGCACAATCCTGTCTCGGAGCTCTACGGACAATTCCTTCAACCTCATGGCTTGGATTTTGCTCTGACATGCATTGTCAACTGTGGGACCTTTTAAATAGACAGGTGTGTGTGCGCCTTTCCAAATCATGTCCACTCAGTTGAATTTACCACAGGTGGACTCCACTCAAGTTGTAGAAACAGCTCAAGGATGATCAATGGAAACAGGATGAATACTTATGTAAATAAGATATTTCTGTTTATTTTTGCAGACGTTCTAAAAACCTATTTTTGCATTGTCATATGGGGTATTGTGTGTAGATTGCTGAGGATTTTGTTTTATTTAATGCATTTTAGAATAAGGCTGTAACGTAACAATGTGGAAAAAGTCAAGGGTTGTGAATACTTTCCGAAGTCACTGTTTCTTTGGTGGGAATTTCCCCAAGAAGATTCGAGGCTGTAATCGCTGCCAAAGGTGCTTCAACAAAGAACTGATTAAAGGATCTGAATACTAATGTAAATGTGATATTTCTTTTAGAATGTCTAAAAACCTTATTTTTTTGCTTTGTCATTATGGGGTATTGTGTGTAGATTGAGGGAGAAAAAAATATCAATTTTAGAATAAGGCATTAACGTAAGAAAATATGGAAAAAGTGAAGGGCTCTGAATACATACACAAAAAGCATGTTTTTAGCTAACCAGTTAGGCCTCAAAACAGTTGGGGTCTCCGCTGCCTAGTTAATTTGTACATATTGACCTCAATTAACTCATGCCCCTACACAAAGACTCAGTACTGGTACCCCGTGTATATAGCCAAGTTATCATTACTCATTGTGTATTTATTATTATGTTTTATCACTAGGTGTTTTACTTTTCTATTACTTTTCAATGTTTTCCATCTCTACATTGTTGGGAAGGATTTCACTGTTAGTCCACCCACACCTTTTGTTTACAAAGCATGTAACAAATATAATTGGATTTGATTTAATATAGAGCAATGTTTATGTTGCAAATATAAAGATGAATTATTGATATAAATGTTTTCTGCCCCCTGTCCTGCTTTTTGAATACGTTAGAACTTTTGGTTTATTTGGTTGCATGTTATAGTGGTCATAATTCAAGCACTAGTGACAGAAAAGCTTTTGTAGTGGTGATATGATGTGGCACTGTATATTTACATTCAAATCGCATCGTTGCAGTTGGGTTTTTTAAAGTTCACTCTTTTAACAATGCATCCTAAAAGCTCATGTGTTATCGACTACATTAATTATCATATACAGTACCAGCCAAAGGTTTGGACACACCTACTCATTCAAGGGTTTGTCTTTATTTGTACTCTTTTCTACATTGTAGGATAATAGTGAAGACATCAAAACCATGACATAACACATGTAGTAACCAAAAAAGTCTTAAATCAAAATATATTTCAGATTCTTCAAAGTAGCCACCCTTTGCCTTGATGACAGCTTTGCACACTCTTGGCATTCTCTCAACCAGCTTCATGAGGAAGTCACCTTGAATGCATTTCAATTAACAGGTGTGCCTTGTTAAGGGACACTGGGACACTGTAAAGTCCATGGAGAAAAAGAACACCTCATCCCAGCTGCCCACTTCACTGAGGATAGGAAACTCTGTCACCACTGATAAATCCACTATAATTGAGAATTTCAATGAGCATTTTTCTACGGCTGTCCATGCTTTCTGTCACGCCTTGGTCATAGTATTTTGTGTTTTCTTTAATTATTTGTTCAGGCCAGGGTGTGACATGGGTTATTGTGTTGTCGTATTGTTTTTTTTTTGTAGGCATTGAGATTGTGGTTGATTAGGGGTGTGTCGAGTGTAGGCTTGGCTGCCTGAGGCGGTTCTCGATCAGAGTCAGGTGATTCTTGTTTTCTCTGATGGGGAACCGTATTTAGGTAGCCTGAGTTTCACTTTGTATTTCGTGGGTGATTGTTCCTGTCTCTGTGTAGTTTCACCAGATAGGCTGTAATTAGGTTTCACGTTCCGTTTGTTGTTTTTGTATTTATTAGTTATTTCATGTATCGTCACTTTTTTCTTCATTAAAAGATATGAGTAACCACCACGCTGCATTTCGGTCCGACTCTCTTTCAACAAACGAAGAACGCCGTTACACTTTCCACCTGGCTACCCCTACCCCGGTCAACTGCACTGTACCCCCCACAGCAACTCGCCCAAGCCTTCCCCATTTCTCCTTCTACCAAATCCACTCAGCTGATATTCTGAAAGAGCGGCAAAATCTGGACCCCTACAAATCAGCCGGGCTAGACAATCTTCTAGACAACCCTTTCTTTCTAAAATTGTCTGCCGAAATTGTTGCAACCCCTATTACTATCCTGTTCAACCTCTCTTTTGTGTCGTCTGAGATTCCCAAAGATTGGAAAGCAGCTGCGGTCATCCCCCTCTTCAAAGAGGGGGTCACTCTTGACCCAAACTTCTACAGACCTATATCTATCCTACCCTGCCTTTTCTAAGGTCTTCGAAGGCCAAGTCAACGAACAGATTACCGACCATTTCGAATCCCACCGCTCGTTCTCCGCTATGCAATCTGGTTTCAGAGCTGGTCATGGGTGCACCTCAGCCACTCTCAAGGTCCTAAACGATATCTTAACCGCCATTAATAAGAAACAATACTGTGCAGCCGTATTCATTGACCTGGCCAAGGCTTTCGACTCTGTCAATCACCACCTCCTCATTGGCAGACTTGATAGCCTTGGTTTCTCAAATGATTGTCTCGCCTCGTTCACCAACTACTTCTCTGATAGAGTTCAGTGTGTCAAATTGGAGGGCCTGTTGTCCGGGCCTCTGGCAGTCTCTATGGGGGTGCCACAGGGTTCAATTCTTGCGCCGACTCTCTTCTCTGTATACATCAATAATGTCGCTCTTGCTGCTGGTGAGTCTCTGATCCACCTCTGCAGACGACACCATTCTGTATACTTCTGGCCCTTCTTTGGACACTGTGTTATCTTAAGGTATAAGGGGCAGCATTTTCACTTTTGGATAAATAGCGTGCCCAATTTCAACTTCCTGCTACTCATGCCAAGAATATATAAGATATGCGTATTATTAGTAGATTTGGATAGGAAACACTCTGCAGTTTCTAAAACTGGTTGAATCATGTCTGTGAGTAAAACAGAACTTATGTAGCAGGCAAAACCCAGAGGACTAACCGTTCAGATTTTTTTTAGAGGTCTCTGTCTGTTCACTGAATTCTCATTGGCAAACGATATTTCTTAGTAACTTGTTTTCTGTTCCTACCTCTTCCACTGGATGTCCCCAGTCTTTTGAATTTGGTCGAGGTTATTCATTTGTGCAATGAAGAAGTAGGGCCAACTAGGAACTGCGTAACACTGTTGAGAGTTGCGCAATACTTGAAACGTAGCTTGGTTTGTTGTGTTCCTGTATTGAACACAGACCCAATTGTCTTCATTTTGATCGATTATTAACGTTTAAAAATACCTAAAGCTGTATTACAAAAGTAGTTTGAAATATTTTGGCAAAGTTTATAGACAACTTTTGAAATATTTTGTTGTGACGTTGCGCATTTTGGAAGCTGTTTTTTTCTGGATCAAACGGGACAAATAAATAGATATTTTGGATATATATGGATGGAATTAATCGAACAAAAGGACCAATTGTGATGTTTATGGGACATATTGGAGTGCCAACAAAAGAAGCTCTACATAGCCCATCTATAATTTACCCAAACAACTACCCCTTCCCCTACTGTATTTATTTATTTATTTATTTATTTATTTTGCTCCTTTGCACATTCTTCCACTGTAAATCTACCATTCCAGTGTTTTACTTGCTATGTTGTATTTACTTTACCTCCCTTATCTCACCTCATTTGTTCACATTGTATATAGACTTATTTTTCTACTGTATGTTTGTTTTACTCCATGTGTAACTCTCTGTTGTTGTATGTGTCGAACTGCTTTGCTTTATCTTGGCCAGGTCGCAATTGTAAATGAGAACTTGTTCTCAACTTGCCTACCTGGTTAAATAAAGGTGAAATAAATCAAATAAAAAGTTAATTTGTGGAATTTATTTTCTTAATGCGTTTGAACCGATCAGTCGTATTGTGACAAGGTTGGGGTGGTATACAGAAGATAGCCCTATTTGTATACAGAAGATATATAGAAGATAGCCCTGCCAAGTCCATATTATGGCAAGAACAGATCAAATAAGCAAAGAGAAATGACTGACCATCATTACTTTAAGACATGAAGGTCAGTCAAGCCGTAAAATGTCAAGAGCTTTGAAAGTTTCTTCAAGTGGAAAACCATTAAGCACTATGATGAAACTGGCTCTCATGAGGACCGCCACAGGAAAGGAAGACCCAGAGATACCTCTGCTGCAGAAGAAAAGTTCATAAGAGTTACCAGCCTCAGATTGCAGCCTAAATAAATGCTTCAGATTTCAAGTAACAGACACATCTCAACATCAACTGTTCAGAGGAGACTATGTGAATCACGGTCGAATTACTGCAAAGGAACCACTACTAATGGACACCAATAATAAGAAGAGACTTGCTTGGGCCAAGAAACACAAGCAATGGATATTAGACCGGTGGAAATCTGTCCTTTGGTCTGAGTCCAAATGTGACATTTTTGGTTCCATTTGCCATGTCTTTGTGAGATGCAGGGTAGGTGAAAAGATGATCTCCGCATGTGTGGTTCCCACCGTGAAGCATGGAGGAAGAGGTGGGGGGGTGCTTTGCTGGTGACACCGTCAGTGATTTATTTCGAATGTAAGGCACATTTAACCAGCATGGCTACCACAGCAATCTGCAGCGATATGCCATCCCATCTGGTTTGCGGGACTATCATTTGTTTTTCAACAGGACAATGATCCAAAACACACCTCCAGGCTGTGTAAGGGCTATTTGACCAAGAAGGAGAGTGATGGAGTGCTGCATCAGATGACCTGGCTTCCACAATCACCTGACCTCAACCCAATTGAGATGGTTTGGGATGAGTTGGACCGCAAAAAGGAAAAGCAGCCAACAAGTGCTCAGCATATGTGGGAACTCCTTCAAGACTGTTGGAAAAGCATTCCTCCTGAAGCTGGTTGAGAGAATGCCAAGAGTGTGCAAAGCTGTCATCAAGGCAAAGGGTGGCTTATCTCAAATATAAAATACATTTTGATTTGTTTAACACTTTAGTGGTTACTACATGGCATGTGTTATTTTGATGTCTTCACTATTATTCTACAATATAGGAAAAGGTAAAAATTAAAGAGTTGGTGTGTCCAAACTTTTGCCTGGTACTGTAAATGCACTATTAAAGAGGTAAATCTGTATTTTCAAAGGTGCATACTGTTTGAATTGTCATGTATTATTCAATATTACATATTGGTCCTTGGAGTTATTCCTAAACACTTAGTTTCAAGGCCTGAAAAATGGTCACCTATCCAATTCACCCAGACAGAAATATAAAGCAATATAATTACATTTTGAAAATAAATGGGTAATGTTGTGACCTACTATTCAATGTACTTCACTTTCCATCCTTCTACAGAATTTGAATATCCTTGTAAATTGCCTCATCTGTAGCCTTCTATTTGAAAGGGTTTTTAGAGCGTTACATGGCCTGTCTATGTGGGAAAGGAGCTGTCCAGAGTTCTGACCACTCAAGCAGCCCAATCTCTGTGTATCTGAAGAGACAGCGACTCAGTTTTTTTCTCAGCTCTGAGCCTGTCAGACACGATATAGGGCTGAAAGAAATGGCGTTTCTCATTCAACAAATGATTTTAGGGGTGATGGTTCAATGGGACTTCTCAGTTAGTGAGTAATGCCTGCATGACTATCATGCTGCACTGGTACAGGGTTAGTATGAACACCAATCAATATTACAATAGTTGGCAGTGTATTGGACGGGAGCTGTGCTATGTGTGTCAATGAATCTCAGCGCTTCATATTGACCCGATGTCGCTGCTCTGCTCAGCTCGACCAGGTTCAGTGGTGAATGTGATGGGGGTTTGCTCTAACGAATTCACTGGACCACTTGGTGATTGGTTTGTTCAGCAGGATTTGTTCCGTTTGTAGTAGAGCTTTGGCAAATATTCTAATGTGCAGAGCACTTTAAACATGTTCACACACACACAATATGGGTGAGACACAGCAGTGGATACAGAGGCAGACAGACAGAGAGTGACACAGATTTTACACCTGTTTGTTAAAATGGGAAGCTGTGGTTTGTCTATATCAGGGATGGGCAACTCCAGACCTCGGGGGCCCGGAGGAGTGGTGTCAGACTTTTTCCCCCATCTCTAGCAAACACAGCTGATTAAACGAATTGCATTCTAAACTGAAGATCATGATTAGTTGATTATTGGAGACCAACGTGTTAGCTGTGTCTGGGGCAAAAGTGTGACACCAATCGGGGCAAAAGTGTGACACCAATCGGGGCAAAAGTGTGACACCAATCAGTCCCCTGAGGACTAGAGTTGCCCATCCCTGGTCTAAATCAAATAGATTTCAAAACGATTGTGTGAAGCCTGCATTTCATGTGCTGACAACGACAATGAGAGATGGCACCAAATGCCATTGCCAGCTATCAAATAATCACATTTTTGTCTGTTTTAGTTTCTCCTCTGTGTGATTTAAAGAACTGTATGGCTGAGGATAAAACAAATACACAGAGAGCTCCATATATAAGTTGAAGTACTTTTCTTCTAATATCTCAGGAGTAGAGCTGATGGTGAGTTGAGAGAGAGAGATGACTCTGCTGTCCCTCTGTTGGCGATGTACTCTGAGGAGAAAGACTTAGGTGATCAACAGGGTATAGAAGAGAGGGAAATGGGAGAAAGAGGGAGTGGAAGGGAGGTAGCCATGTGGGATAGTATAGTGCTGAGAGGTAGCCAGCAGCGAATCTTCAGCCCCAGAGAGTCCAGATGGTTCTGTTGAAAACAACAATGAAGTTCTATAATTCCAAAGGACCACCATCTCCTCATTCAACAATTCAACTTCCCCCATAATTAGGAAAAATGCTGGAGTCACATACTTTAGATTGTAATCTCCGCTCAACTTACAATAAGAAACGCAAGCAATTTCCTGTCCATTCATAATTAGTGAAAATGCCCAAGCTAGGCAAGGTAACTTTCAACTCGTATTACTTTCCCCCTACTCCATATGAGGAGAATGGGTAGGCGATGACAGTGCACATACATTTAGCTAGATATAGCCTGTAGCTTTATTGGCTCTGAATGCAGTGTTCCAGAGAACAGCCATGTGCGGAGCGCTTTCCCTTAATGGTATAGTGGCATTTATTTCATTCTGTCTGTGTAAAGTACTGTATACTCCTGTGGAATCGCATGGCTGCCACTATGTTGATGTAATTTCTTGTCCTAGGGAGGAAATGCACATTTAGGTTCCATCTCGGATGAATAGCAAAGGCTATTTATACGTATTCATGAATTGGGTGTGGGAATTTCCATGTGGAGTTGATCATCAACAAATAAGGCACTGACAGCTATCAGTGTAGCTAGCTATCTTGCTAACCTAGCCAGCTAATGTTATCTGTAGTTGCGGTTGTATTTTTTTTACTACACTGTATTCAAAAGATTAGTCAGCTGGCTCTATGGTTGGTTCTGGAGTTGGAAGCCTTCCGTAAATCATATCCATGTGAATGCTGTGTCATTGATTAAGGGAAGACTTTGCCACAGATGTAAACCACTGGCCAATCTTTGACGTCACCATCTATTGTTATTTCCAAGGTTTTGGCATCTTCCATAATTTGCGGCCGCGAATCCACCATAAAATTGCTAGAAAGAGTAAGATGACGCTCCGGTAATTTGAATAACTATTGAAAGATAGCTGATATGCGTTTTTGTTTATTGTTATGACACTGTGCAACGTCTGGTAGGTAGGCAGGCTGCTGCCAGTCTTCGGCTGCGGTACAAGCAAAGCCAAGTCAACCCGTGCTCATGGTTCTCACAGGGGAAGTGAAATGATAGACTATTAATGACTTTGCTCATGATCATGTATGCCACAGATGACATGAAACTATGAGTTCCTTGAATTGTATTTTGCAGGTGCCTTTTAATTATCTGGATCGAAACTTGTGGTTCATAGCTAATGTTATACCATTCAAAGCAGTGGAGTGTGTAGCGATGCTAAACTTTAGTGGTCCAAAACATTCATCTTGGGGCGAGTGGGTTTGCTAAATGCTATCATCACGCAATCATACTATTATATCAAATGGTAATATATATTATTTATTTATTATTATTATTAAAAAAATAAAAATACAGACAAGCTCAAAAATAAGTGAAAATGTGGTCCCCCCTGGTGGTACTTGAGGCGTCACTACAGACCCGGGTTCGATCCCAGGCTGTGTCAAGAGGCGGTGCACAATTGGACCAGCATCGTCCGGGTTAGGGGAAGGTTTGGCCGGCCGGGATGTCTTTGTCCCATCGCGCTCTAGTGACTACTTGTGGCAGGTCGGGCACCTGTAAGCTGACTTTGTTCGCCAGCTAGACTGTGTTTCCTCCGACACATTCCGGGTTAAGTGTCAAGAAGCAGTGGGGCTTGGCAGGGTCGTGTTTCGGACGAAGCATGGTGGAGGTGCAAAAACATACATTTGTATCCGGTATTTTAATGTGCTCCATGGCTCAAGGCGGTCAAGTGGAGACAAGGCTGTTTGGCTCATCAGTCGCAAAGAGGAATACCTTTGCAGCTGTTTCTGATTAATAAACAATGCCATGCTGGTGAAAGGTATCATTTAAAAAAAACAGCCCTGAAACAAAACGTATGGTGAAAAATTATTTCTGTATCATAGGAAAAGACACAGCATTCACATGGATTTGAACAAAGTGGGCAGTTCAGATTTGTCACTTCAAGCCCAAATATATCATACTTTGACTAAAACAAAGACTTATTGACTTAAATCGTTGTGCAACATCATGGGACAGCTCTGGCCTTTATCTTTCAGCTCGAAAAGGTGCATTTCTACTGGTGTGGGCTAAAGAGTGTGACTGCAAATGCACAATGTTCTGTGTAGGGCCAGAGACCCATTTAAGCTTAGGACTATGATGCAGGATAGCTATGTATACTGGTCTCTTAGGTACTAACTTAGTTTAAGTACTAACTCAATGAATTGTAATTCCATGTAAGATTGAGCCCCTCCTTCAAGAAGTAAGCACAATGTAATGGACGAATCCTCCTCACATCCAGTTCTTATGTAGCAGTTTGTGTTACCTCTGCAAGGTTGAAATGAGTTAGACCAGCTTTGTCTTGAGTTCTCTGAAGTATCTAAAAAATGTGGAGCTTTATTCCAGCAGAGCTTGTGGCTACCCAGAGCTAGGTCTCTATCATTATGAGCATGGGGAAAACCTATATTGGCTAAATGGTTTTTTTGTTGTTGTTTTTTTCGAAAGAACCCTTTGTTTCTCCACAATGGCACACTGGATAACATTTTCTCTCTGCGATGGAATGTCAATGTAATTGCATTGTATTATTTGCAACACACTGTACAGCAATATTGTCAGGGATTTCTAGTTTATTGCTTGAATTCTTTACTGCGTCTGGTATTGTTGGCATGTAGACCATGAGAATGACTTGAGCGCAGCAGTGTGTTTGATTTATGACTGCTGGTATTGTACGGCATCTTTTCATTGGGCTCTTCCCTATTCATACAGTGCAGAACCAGGCTAGTTTGTCACTTACGTGGTCGTATCGTCCTTGATAAATTGAGCATTTTTTCAATTAGATTGTTTGATAAATGTATTCACAATGAATTGATTAATATACTAATCAGTAGCCTCTTTGTTTTTCAGATCTGAATGTGACAGCTCCAAAATGGTCAGGTATGTACACTGTTACACATGATGTAAGGCAAGTATTCAGGTAACACTTGATTAACTCTGATGACCATCTCTCCCGTTCCCTCTCTTCCATTCCATCTCCCTCCACCACCCACCCATCTCTCTGAGTAGGTTCTGGTTCCAGATAACATATGATACCCTACAATCTCTAGTCTATAGCTGACCAGCTCTGTAATAAAACATGCTAGCAGAGACATGAGTGATTATCCTGTGTGCTGATGATAGTAGCAGCCAGGCACTGATGAGGTGCCTCAGTGTCCACTAGTGATCATTATGATGGGGAAAATTATGGGTTTGAGTGCAACCCAAGGCTGCATTGTAATTTCCTCATACAGTCTATCTGGCAGGAGATGTATATGGGAGTGTCTTAGGAGACTCATTGACGTGATGTGACTAGGGCTGGAAAACTTGACTGGCATGCTTTTCTCCCCAGTGCCTAGTAGGGTTGGGAATTGCCAGGGACCTCACATTCGCACTGAGCTAAAGGGTAGATCTGCCGCTTTCAAGGAGCGGGACTCTAACCCGTAAGCTTATAGTCATAGACTGTTCTCTCTGCTACCGCACGGAAAGCGGTACCAGAGCGCCAAGCTTAGGTCCAAGAGGCTTCTAAACAGCTTCTACCCCCCAAGCCATATGACTCCTGAACATCTAGTCAAAAGGATACCCAGACTATTCACATTGCCCCCCTCCACACCACTGCCACTCTCTGTTGTCATCTATGCATTGTCACTTTAATTAACTCTACCTACATAAATGTGAATTTATGAAAATGTATGAATATTTGACTTGTGGCTGTATTATCTAGTGGACATCTGTTCAAGTGGCCAATGTAGAAATTGCTCTGTCATTTCTTTGTTGCTTAAATTCTACGCTGTTCGCTAAATGTCAATTTGTGAGACAATAAGCACGGAATAGTGCCATTGTACCATCTAAATCGCTGTGAAATATAAAACCGAAAGTAAAAGGCTCAAGAGTGAGTCTCCGCCATGTTACGGGGAAATGGGATGTGGGGGCAGGGAGATTTAGTTTTGAATGTAGCCTAGTGCTGTTGCAATTCACCTAGCTTCTACATAGGGGAGAGATTCTGCGAAATTCTAGGTGTAGCACCTTTAAAAAGAAGATGGAGAACATGCTATGAAGGAAAAATACTGGAGTTTTGGAGCAGGTAGAGCCAACTGGCGCAAAAAGAATATTACGATATTGTCCAAACAATATGACACGATATATCATGAAAAATGATATCCTGATATGTAGCTGTGTCCATTCCCCCCCTTCACTAGTCCCTAGTAAATAAACCGTCTTGTCTCGAGCTCCTTGTTTACATAGTATATGGATTTAATATCATGGGTTATCAATAGTGCTGAGCGAATAATCAACATTTAGTGTTTATTTTTTATTAAACAACCAGTTGACTGACGTCTGTTCAATTGTTCGAATTTCAATTAGTTGTTTTTTTTGAGCCCATCGCGCCTTTTCTCAAGAGTGAAATCAAATCATTCACAACATGAGAAAAATCAAGTCAAGAACTATGTGGGACGCTGGCCTGAAGGGAGTTGTAGTTTTCATTAAGCAAATATTCAACCTAGTTCAGCACAGAAACCTGGTAATTCACTACAATGACGATAATCCATTGCAGTGTTGTTTTTTCCCTGCTTGGATAGAGATGGGTCAGAGAAGAAGAGGTGAAAATCTATCCAATTCGTTTCTACGGGCTTATTTTGGGCCTAAGGTTGTCGTCTGCTTTCCCGCCTTTGGGAGAACAACTCCCAATGTTAGGGCGGAGACATGAGCATCTCGTCATTATATATAGATCCAATATAAACTATTTTATTATGTATTATTTCCTTATTTTTTATTGATCAATGTGGACCTGACAGAATCAGTGGAATATTTTCTATGTTTTGGCAATTAAATGAACTCTTTTTGGCTTTGGAATTTCCATTAAAAAGCTCAAACTGATTTTTTTTTAAATTATCGAACCGACCTCAAAAAGCACTTATCACTCAGCACTAGTAATCCGCACATATGTTCCTGTTAAGCAGATGGTGAATTACACTCTTACTCCTGCCTCTCAAGTTTTGTGTGTTTCTGAGTTTTCTGAGAATAGAGAGATCCCTAGAGCTGGGTCTGTGTAGTTGATATACAGTAGATTCAGGCCTTCTCTGTTCTTTCCGCCCCTGATCTTTGTTGTCCTCCAGCCTCTTGTGTTCTGTACTGGCTGTCCTTTCTTACTGAGTTGACGGGGAAGGAGAGGGTCTGAGCCCTGGAGGTTTCTGCCTGTCATTGTCGTGTGTGTGTGTGTGTGTGTGGGGGGGGGGGGGGGCTCACCCACCGAGCAGCATCACTAGCAAAGCCAGTGTACTAACATTGCAGCATTTCTGCCAGGGACTCAAACTGTGAAACACAATAGACTGGGGCCTCTATTCAATCAGTTAGTGGAACTGGCCCATAACCCATCCTGCTAATTAAGCCTTTATCCTCTCACATGAGTAGTGTCAATCACTATAACTACAGTAGCAGCCTCTAGTTCCTCTACATTTCCAGTCTTCCAATAACAGTTAGTATGCATCAACAGCTGCCACTGCTAATTAACTCCCCAGACAGACATACAATGCCTTCAGAAAGTATTCACACCACTTGACTTATTACACATTTTGTTGTGTTACAACCTGAATTCATAAGTTTACATTGTTTTTCTCTCACCTATATACACACAATATCCCATAATGACAAAGCAAAATAATGTTTTTAGATATCTTTGCACATTTATTGAAAATGCAATACAGATATCTCATTAAGATAAGTATTCACACCCCTGAGGCAATACTTTTTAGAAGCACCTTTGGCAGCAATTACAGCTGTGAGTCTTTCTGGGTAAGTCCCTAAGAGCTGTGAGTCTTTCTGGGTAAGTCCCTAAGAGCTGTGAGTCTTTCTGGGTAAGTCTCTAAGAGCTGTGAGTCTTTCTGGGTAAGTTTCTAAGAGCTGTGAGTCTTTCTGGGTAAGTCCCTAAGAGCTGTGAGTCTTTCTGGGTAAGTTTCTAAGAGCTGTGAGTCTTTCTGGGTAAGTCCCTAAGAGCTGTGAGTCTTTCTGGGTAAGTCCCTAAGAGCTGTGAGTCTTACTGGGTAAGTCTCTAAGATCTTTCCACACCTGCTTGTGCAACATTAGTCTTGCCATGTTTTATTGTCAAATACATAGGTGCAGTGAAATGTGTAGTTTTACAGGGTCAGCCATAGTAGTACAGCACCCCTGGAACAAATGAGGGTTAAGTGCCTTACTCAAGGGCACATCGACACACCTTGTCTGTTTGGCTATTCAAACCAGCAATCTTTCGACCCAACACTCTAACCTACTGGCCCAACACTCTAACAGTTAGGCTACCTGCCGCCCTGTACTGTACCGTACTGTAGGGAGGATGGGCATTTTGAAATAATTTCACTATTAAAATAATATCATGCCATTTTTTCCCCCGGATATCCGTATAGTCGAAATTCATGTAAAAAATGTAATTAAATTTAAAAAACTCCCAAATTTCAACTTGGGAACTGGCTTGCTTGACTTTGTTGCCGCTTGCTTGCAGCAGTGCGATGGGCAGTAGCCGGTGAGTTTTACACGGGAGGGAGAGAGCGAGAGCAACCATAGACTAGTTAGACAAACTTCCATAGGTCATCTATCATTCCACCTGGCTGTGCCTGTCTTGACTGCATCAAATCGATGTCAGGAAGCTAGCAAAGGTAGCCAGCTATGTTAGCCAGCTAGCTAGCTAACGTTACCTTACCTTTTCCCATCCCTGTCTACAACAACTCCATTCACATTAAACAATATCCTACCTGATGGTTGCTCGTAGTTGTAGCCTACTCCTTCAAATTTAACTAACTTAATTCCGGAATTGTAATTCCATTTTGCATTGATTATCTCCCACGTTGCTTGCTACACAAGCTGTAGACAGTGCCACTTTGTAGACAGTGCCACAGTGCTACCTGACTGTAGATAGTGCCACTTTGATTGGCAGAAAATAACAACAAATGTGTGAAACCCGTGTAGGCTACTACGGTATATCTTTTTTATGGGGCGCACGTCATAAACACTACATTCTAAAGATTGTTGTTTTATTGAATTAATAATTTTACATGTCATGGTATATCCTTGTGTAGCATTGTCACATTTAATATATCAAATTTAGACAAAGCCTTTTCATTGTTAAAAAAGAACTGTGATAAAAAAAAGATGAACACCCACAAGTATTGGAATAAGAACCTTTGTTCAGATTTTTGAATATTCAAATAACCATGCACATCCCTACTGTACTGTACTGTACTGTCCCAAACTTGTCTATGATTGGTTAGGGTGGACTGGCCAAATTTCAACTACTTTTCAACGTCCATGGACATCCGGTGTGGGTCGGTGCTCAGTGCAGTGTTGCCAACTAATTTTCAGGGTAAGTTGCTAGAGGCAGGTTGATTTGTTGCTAAATAACGTGATTTTTAAAATTGTAATTTTTTTAAAATGTTATTTTATTAACAACAAATCAATACATAAAGCACATGAGGGAACACAAGCATACAGAGATTACAAACAATGGACAATCGAGCTAGGGGGTACAATATCACATTACAATTACACAAGGACCTTAAGGGACATGCATATACTTTCAATTCTAACATCTTTTTTGTTAGTAGAGCATTTAACCGTCTTAATACAGTTCAATTTATTTTTATAGGGTACGAAAATGTGGTTTTCGGTTTGTAAATTTACATTTGTGTATATGAAATTTAGCCAAAAGAATAATGTAATTAATTACAATACAAATAAGCTGAAACATTTTTATGTATGTAAAGAATCCAAACAGTACATCTCTACACAATAGTGTAAATTCTTCATAAATGTGTTCAATTATAAACCTACTGATGTCTTGCCACAGTTTTCTTACATGCATACAATGCCAAAAAAGATGCAACACTGTTTCTTGGTGGTCATTACAAAAGGAGCAATATGAGTTGATGTTTTCCTTAAACTTCTTCATATAGTGGTTGGCAGGATAATATTTATGAATAATTTTAAAGGAAACTTCCTTAATTTTGTTAACAAGTAGGTATGTGTGTGGCAACATCCAAACTTTTTCCCAACAAATATTATCAATAAATCCATTCCAATAAGGCATGACATAAGGTGACATGACATATACACCATCCTGCTGAAACAAGGATCGTATCGCTCTGTTGTTGAATGGACCAAAAGAGAAACAAATCTTTCCTACTGATGAGTCAACAGGGTCAATAGAAGGTAGGCTCTGAGGGTCAGGTCTTGACATGTTCCTGAATAACATAGCAACACCTGAGGGAATGGCATCTAAAACAATTGTAAAATCTTTAGGTGTTACAGGGACCTTGTAAAGTGATAAGAATTCTTTATAACTGAGTAAAAGACCCTCTGCATTTACCAGTTGGCTCACCAATAGGATATTATTTCGGAACCGATATTCTAAAAACAAAGAGGTATTTTTATACAATATATCCCGATTATTCCATATATAATATCTGTGTGGAGAAAAATTGTGTTTATAAATTAAGGACCATGACAAGAAAACCTGCCGATGAAAAGCAGAAAGATTCACTGGAACTTTGTCAATATTGCAAAACAACATGAAGTTAAGGCCACCAAAAGTAGAGAAGACATGATGAGGAATAAAATTCCAGATAGAAGAGGGTCTTATGAATTGTTTTATCCAAATGATCTTAAAAGTATTATTTAAAGTAGTAAAGTCCAGAAAATTCAGTCCACCATTCTCATAAGTGTTCATTACAACAGTTTTCCTAACGTAATGGGTACGGTTTCTCCAAAGAAAGTTGAAAAGCATCTGGTCTATCTCCTTGCTTATTTTACTGTCAAGATATAAAGATAGAGCACCATATGTTAGTCTAGAGATACCTTCAGCCTTGGTTATTAGGACTCTACCTTTTAAAGATAAGTCCATCTGTAGCCGTTGATTTAGTTTCTTCAGTTTTTTTTAACAAGAGTGTTCAAATTTAGTAAGCCTCTAGACTTCTGATCCTTTTGTAATGGTTATGCCTACATTTGTAAGTTCTTCTTTTACTGGAATACCATAATATGAAGGTGTCACACAATCTTTGACAGCTATGAGTTCACATTTATTAATGTTAAGATATAGACCAGACACTTTGGAAAAGGATTGTATCACATTGATCAATATGGGAATTTGATTAAGCGTCTTTCAGAAAAAGTGTAGTATCATCAGCCAGCTGGCTTATAATAATTTATTTCCCAGCTATGGAAATACCTTTTACAGGACTATTATTAAAATAATTTGCAAGAAGTGATTAATAAAAACAGGTACGGAGAGATAGGACAACCTTGCCTAATTCCTCTCTTTAACTCAAATCTAGGTGAGGTGCCATATTTCAATTTGATAGAGTTGTTACCATTTGCATATAGTCTCTTAATAGCCTTACAGAAAAAATCCCCGAAGCCAAGTCTCTCAAGGGAGTGGAAGAGGAACTGATGCTCTACTGTGTCAAATGCTTTATAAAAATCAAAAAATAATATGAAGCTATCCTCAGTTATTAGGTCTGAGTAGTCAAGTATGTCTAATACTAGTCTGACATTGTTAGAAATATGTCTGTTCCTCATGAAGCCAGACTGTGTTTCATCAATGATTGCATCCAGGACTTCTTTAATTATTTTTGCAAGTAGTAAGGGCTAATATCTTATAGTCATTATTAAGAAGACAAATTGGACGCCAGTTATCGATGAGCAGCACTTCTTTTTTAGGCTTAGATATGAGTGTTATTAACCCCTGACTCATTGTAGGAGGGAGAACATTTGTTTTTAATACTCTCTAAAAAGACTTATAGGAAATAGGAAGGGAGCTACTTGTTCAGAAAATAATTTGTAAAATTCTGATGTAATTCCATCAACACCTGGTGATTTATTGTTCTTTAGATGTTTGATAGACTCTATAATCTCTTCAACTTTGATGTGTTCATCACACTGTTTAGATTCTATCACTGATAGAGTGAACATTATTCAGTGAGTTAAAAAACATATCTGTGGAATCCTGACAGTACGTAGAGCTATACAATTTTCTGTAAAGATTGCTACAGTATTTAGCGATTAATTTTTGGTCATCTGTAATAACACCATCAATGTTTAACTTTAAATAACGTTGTGATGTCATTGCGTGATAACTTAAAACTGTGTCATTACGTAGAATACACAATAACGTTACTCAATGTGCCTGGCCATCTCGGGAAAAAATATGAATTGACTATTCAAACCTTCCCCAACCAGAAACTGTGGATTGATGGCAGCATCAGGGCAAGGCGACCGGAAACATGACCGAATACAAACAGTGTAGCTATTCCCTCCACAAGACAATCAAACAACCTAAGCGTCATTATAGAAACAAAGTAGAGTTGCAATTCAATGGCACAGACACGAGAAGTATGTGGCAGGGTCAATCACGGACTACAAAAAAAAAACGGCCCCATCGTGGACCACGATGTCTCACTCCCAGACAAACAGGGTAGCCTAGTGGTTAGAGCGTTGGACTAGTAACCGGAAGGTTGCAAGTTCAAACCCCCAAGCTGACAAGGTACAAATCTGTTGTTCTGCCCCTGAACAGGCAGTTAACCCACTGTTCCTAGGCTGTCATTGAAAATAAGAATTTGTTCTTAACTGACTTGCCTAGTTAAATAAAGGTAAAAAAATAAATAAACAACTTCTTTGCTCGCTTTGAGGACAATACAGTGCTCGATACAATCCACTACCAATCCACTACCAAAACCTGCGGACTCTCCTTCACTGCATCCAACGTGAGTAAAACATTTAAACGTGTTAACCCTCGCAAGGCTGTCTGCCCAGACGGCATCCCTAGCCGCATCCTCAGAGCATGCGCAGACCAGCTGGCTGGTGTGTTTACGGACATATTCAATCAATCCTTATCCCAGTCTGCTGTTCCCACATGCTTCAAGAGGGCCACCATTGTTCCTGTTCCCAGGAAAGCTAAGGTAACTGAGCTAAATGACTATCGCCCCGTAGCACTCACTGCCGTCATCATGAAGTGCTTTGAGAGACTAGTCAAGGACCTTATCACCTCCACCCTACCTGACACCCTAGACCCACTCCAATTTGCTTACCGCCCCTATTGGTCCACAGATGACGCAATCACACTGCACACTGCCCTAACCCACCTGGACAAGAGGAATACCTATGTAAGAATACTGTTCATCGACTACAGCTCAGCATTTAACACCATAGTACCCTCCAAACTCGTCATTAAGCTCGAGACCCTGGGTCTCAAACCCGCCCTGTGCATCTGGGTCCTGGACTTCCTGACGAGCCGCCCCCAGGTGGTAAGGGTAGGAAACAACACTGATCCTCAACACTGTGGCCCCACAAGGGTGCGTTCTCAGCCCTCTCCTGTACTCCCTGTTCACCCATGACTGTGTGGCCATGCACGCCTCCAACT
This sequence comes from Oncorhynchus kisutch, assembly GCF_002021735.2. Taxonomy (NCBI): domain Eukaryota; kingdom Metazoa; phylum Chordata; class Actinopteri; order Salmoniformes; family Salmonidae; genus Oncorhynchus; species Oncorhynchus kisutch. Next base: position 26,928,882 of record NC_034197.2, on the reverse strand, counting down.
CAATCATCAAGTTTGCAGACGACATTACAGTGGTAGGCTTGATTGCCAACAACGATGAGACGGCCTACAGGGAGGAGGTGAGGGCCCTTGGAGTGTGGTGTCAGTAAAATAACCTCACACTCAATGTCAACAAAACAGCAGCAGAGGGAGAAGCCCCCTATCCACATCGGCATACACATCACGGACAAACTGCAATGGTCCACCCACACAGACAACGTCTTGAAGAAAGCGCAGCAGCACCTGTGAAAACAGTCTGGACAACCCCTCCCTCTCACTCCCTCTTTTCTCTCTCTCCAGTTAATGTCACCTCTCCCGGCTCTTACTGAAACCTACCACCTACCCTCTTTCCATTTACTGTAACAGCGTCCTCACCCACTGAGCCAGTGATGCCAACTTAGCAATTTTGTTGCTAGATTTAGCAACTTCTCAGACTACCCTGGCAACGTTTTTTTTCAAACAGCACGTAGCAACAAATTTGAGCAACTATTGAAAAGTGACTCAAATAAAATAAAATTGTATTGGTCACATACACATGGTTAGCAGATGTTAATGCAAGTGTAGCAAAATGTTTGTGCTTCTAGTTCCGACCATGCAGTAATATCTAACATGTAATCTAACAATTTCACAACAACTACCTTATACACACAAGTGTAAAGGAATGAATAAGAATGTGGATGAGCGATGGCCGAACGGCATAGGCAAGATGCAGTAGATGGTATAGAGTACAGTATATACATATGAGATGAGTTATGTAGGGTATGTACACCTTATATAAAGTGGCATTGTTTAAAGTGGCTACTAATACATTTATTACATCCAATTTGTAATTATTAAAGTGGCTAGAGTCAGTATGTTGGCAGCAGCCACTCAATGTTAGTGATGGCTGTTTAACAGTCTGATGGCCTTGAGATAGAAGCTGTTTTTCAGTCTCTCGGTCCCCGCTTTGATGCACCTGTACTGACCTCGCATTCTGGATGATAGCGGGGTGAACAGGCAGTGGCTCGGGTGGTTGTTGTCCTTGACGTTGTTTTGGCCTTTCTGTGACATCAGGTGGTGTAGGTGTCCTGGAGGGCAGGTAGTTTGCCCCCGGTGATGCGTTGTGCAGACCTCACTACCCTCTGGAGAGCCTTACAGTTGTGGGCGGAGCAGTTGCCATACCAGGCGGTGATACAGCCCGACAGGATCCTCTCAATTGTGCATCTGTAAAAGTTTGTGAGTGTTTTTGGTGACAGCCTCCTGAGGTTGAACTTACAGAAGGCAAATCATTTTTCCAAAACTACATATGTGTTTATTTGTTGTCATGGACCTTTACTTCAGCATTGTTGTGTTTTGATGTATTTGTGTTCACCCTTTTTAAGACTTTTTCTGGTAGGTGTTGTCTAAGACCCCTTTTCCATCTGTTTGACCAGAAATCAAACCCTTTGCATAATTCCTATGGAAAATGGTAGAAACATTTATTTATGCTTTAATTGTTAAAAAAATACAGACACTTCGCTTTCATTTGACACAATCTAAACAAAATATCTTTCTCTGAGCAGTTGTATCAGTATAATATAATTATTTTTTGGGGAGCATACAATTATATAGTCTTTTTTGCTCATCTTTATCAAGGGAGCCAATAACAATGGACCTGATGTTATGTCTCTAGTCTTTATATCAGTAATATAATACCAGGGTCTGGCTGTGTAAAATTGCTTCAACAAGCACCACTGCATTCAGCACTAATACAGTTCCAAGACTACCAGCCACAGGCCTACAGTTCCCAGACTACCAGCCACAGGCCTACAGTCCCCAGACTACCAGCCACAGGCCTACAGTCCCCAGACCACCAGCCACAGGCCTACAGTCCCCAGACTACCAGCCACAAGCCTACCGCCTCACTGTCCCCAGTCTACCAGCCACAGGACTACCGCCTCACTGTCCCCAGTCTACCAGCCACAAGCCTACCGCCTCACTGTCCCCAGTCTACCAGCCACAAGCCTACCGCCTCACTGTCCCCAGTCTACCAGCCACAGGACTACCGCCTCACTGTCCCCAGTCTTCCAGCCACAGGACTCCTGCCTCACTGTCCCCAGTCTACCAGCCACAGGACTACCGCCTCACTGTCCCCAGTCTACCAGCCACAAGCCTACCGCCTCACTGTCCCCAGTCTACCAGCCACAGGACTACCGCCTCACTGTCCCCAGTCTTCCAGCCACAGGACTCCTGCCTCACTGTCCCCAGTCTACCAGCCACAGGACTACCGCCTCACTGTCCCCAGTCTACCAGCCACAGGACTACTGCCTCACTGTCCCCAGTCTACCAGCCACAAGCCTACCGCCTCACTGTCCCCAGTCTACCAGCCACAGGACTACCGCCTCACTGTCCCCAGTCTACCAGCCACAGGACTACCGCATCACTGTCCCCAGTCTACCAGCCACAGGACTACCGCCTCACTGTCCCCAGTCTACCAGCCACAAGCCTACCGCCTCACTGTCCCCAGTCTACCAGCCACAGGACTACCGCCTCACTGTCCCCAGTCTTCCAGCCACAGGACTCCTGCCTCACTGTCCCCAGTCTACCAGCCACAGGACTACCGCCTCACTGTCCCCAGTCTACCAGCCACAGGACTACCGCCTCACTGTCCCCAGTCTACCAGCCACAAGCCTACCGCCTCACTGTCCCCAGTCTACCAGCCACAAGCCTACCGCCTCACTGTCCCCAGTCTACCAGCCATAGGACTACCGCCTCACTGTCCCCAGTCTACCAGCCACAGGACTACCGCCTCACTGTCCCCAGTCTACCAGCCACAGGACTACTGCATCACTGTCCCCAGTCTACCAGCCACAGGACTACCGCCTCACTGTCCCCAGTCTACCAGCCACAAGCCTACCGCCTCACTGTCCCCAGTCTACCAGCCACAGGACTACCGCCTCACTGTCCCCAGTCTACCAGCCACAAGCCTACCGCCTCACTGTCCCCAGTCTACCAGCCACAGGACTACTGCCTTACTGTCCCCAGTCTACCAGCCACAGGACTACCGCCTCACTGTCCCCAGTCTACCAGCCACAGGACTACCGCCTCACTGTCCCCAGTCTACCAGCCACAGGACTACCGCCTCACTGTCCCCAGTCTACCAGCCACAGGACTACCGCCTCACTGTCCCCAGTCTACCAGCCACAAGCCTACCGCCTCACTGTCCCCAGTCTACCAGCCACAGGACTACCGCCTCACTGTCCCCAGTCTACCAGCCACAAGCCTACCGCCTCACTGTCCCCAGTCTACCAGCCACAGGACTACCGCCTCACTGTCCCCAGTCTACCAGCCACAGGACTACCGCCTCACTGTCCCCAGTCTACCAGCCACAGGACTACCGCCTCACTGTCCCCAGTCTACCAGCCACAGGACTACCGCCTCACTGTCCCCAGTCTACCAGCCACAGGACTACCGCCTCACTGTCCCCAGTCTACCAGCCACAGGACTACCACCTTACTGTCCCCAGTCTACCAGCCACAAGCCTACCGCCTCACTGTCCCCAGTCTACCAGCCACAGCACTACTGCCTTACTGTCCCCAGTCTACCAGCTACAAGCCTACCGCCTCACTTTCCCCAGTCTACCAGCCACAGCACTACTGCCTTACTGTCCCCAGTCTACCAGCTACAAGCCTACAGTCTCCAGTCTTTCCCTTTTCATATGCAATACTAAAGCTCAAAATTAGCCTGGTGGTTCAAATTCAAAACTACAACACAGCCACTGATGTATCACTCTCCCTGAGACACTCACTAGGCTCATAGTCATATTGCTTACATGTCTCTCCCATGTTAATGCGCAGCTCCAACATGACCTCAACTGAGCCTGGCTGTCTAACATTTACTGTTTTCCATATGTAGTTAGCTAGCTCATTATTATTAATAATGGAAAATCCATTGAATTTAGAACAGGATGCTATAAATAAGCTGTGCTTCCTGAGCATTTGGCTTTGCTTTGCTGTGGTGAGGAACTGTAGCCGACAGTGAGCGAACACGTAGAGGGACTGGCCTGTCAGCGCCGGGGGAGTGTACACACACAGTCGCACACACAAACACACTCACACTCATACACACTCGATGGCTAATGAGAGAGGAATAACAACATGGCTGTGGTTAATTGGCCTGCTCCACTGTAATCAGAATGGATGTCTTCATTCAAATGTGATTAGGAGCCAGCAGAGTGAGAGACTGACTGACTGACTGATTACTGGTGTGAACAGCCTCAGAACAGCCTCAATGACCTGGTTTTGCTGGAATTGTTCTCCACTGAATGGGTGATGATGATACGATGCTGCTGTCCTATTCTCTGATGCTGTGTAGAGCAGCACTCATTAATAAGCCCTGACTAGCCGGGAACAATAGGCTGGACGTAGCTAGAGAGCTCACCAGTAGTCCCAGTCAGACAGACACTCAATACAGTACGAGGGTTGGGAATGAGTATGAAAAATGATTTAATAACAGTTCCTAATTTTTCAGAGCAAGTATGCAAGTATTAGTGTTGGGCGTTATCCAGATTTTCATACCGTTTCTGTACCATACCGGGGTATAAGGTATTACAGAATGTGTACACAGGGGGTACAAAACTACTTAGGCAACAGATTTGTTGCGTGCACACAAAATATGCCCCAGAACATGCATGCGCCAGATTTCACTCAAAAGTTGTCATTTATAAAAACTGAACTTGACGTGAGACGGCTTACTTTAAACCATGAGTACGCACAGGTTCTAGTGGTTGAAGTATTGCATTGCAAGAAGGCAATAGTAGTAGCCTTGTGCAAACGGGGAATATATGACACTCTTATTCATAACTAAAAAACAGGTAGCCTAGCTAAATCTAGTCACAATATACAAACATTTGCCTTTAAACATTTTTTTTCTTATTTCATTTCCATGATTATGCATAAAAAAAGTAAAAAATTTCTTATGACTATTTATTTCATTTCCATGATTATTGCAGAATAAAATACCCACCTTTCCTTGTCGTACTTTTCACCCCTTGATATCCAATTGGTGATTAGTCTTGTCCCGTTGCTGCAACTCCCGTACGGACTCGGGAGAGGCGAGATGGAGAGCCGTGCGTCCTCTGAAACAAGACCCCGCCAAGCCGCACTGCTTCTTGACACACTGCTTGCTTAGCCCGGAAGCCTGCTGTACCAATATGTCGGAGGAAACACTGTACTACTGGCGACCAAAGCCAGTGTCTATGCGCCCGGCCAGCCACAAGGAGTCACTAGAGAACAATGGGACAAGGACAACCTTGCCGGCCAAACCCTCCCCTAACCCGGATGACGCTGGACCAATTGTGCTCTGCCTCATGGGTCGAACCCGGGTCTGTAGTGATGCCTCTAGCACTGCGATGAAGTGCCTTAGACCACTGCGCCACTTGGGAGGCTCAGTCCTATCACTCATTTCATTGGATCCACATCACAGTAGTAAATAAAGATAAGCTATTTCCAGTATTTTGCTCTATGCGATCTAATCCGAAGTTCAGTTTTAGAACATACGGTTCACCTATTACATTGACGTTTGTAGGCTACGTCTGAATACTGTAATGTCAAATTTCGCAAGTAGACAATATTTCATTTATAAACATAATACATACTGTATATCATAACTGTTGCAGAATACAGTTCTCACCTTTTCTGGCCATGATGAGTTAATATTCCCGAAGTAGCTATACAAAACAAATGACCATGTACATCTCTCATTTAATTGGGCCTGTTATATAGGATATTATAATTTCAATGTTTTGCTCTATGCATCTGACAGGGAGCGCGGTTTATAACACAGTAGATCTTAACAGGTTGAAATGTGGCATTGAAGTGTGTATGCTACCACTGTAAGTAGGCCTACTGTAGTTTTCTTTCATATGTTTGTGGAGACAATGTTTCAGAATTCGCGTGCAGTGCAGCATATTTAGGTTCGGGAAACATTATTGCATTCAAAGATCTGTTGACAGGTCCACAACAATTTGCAATAGTTTTATTCTTTCAGAAACGGTCAGAAGCTGTAAATGTCACTGCAAAAGAAAACATTCTGACAACACCTTCAAGACATTTGATCAAGTTTGCCACTGCTATTTCCTTTAGATACTGTCTTGGCTTAATTCCAACACCTTCAAGACATTTGATCAAGTTTGCCACTGCTATTTCCTTTAGATACTGTCTTGGCTTAATTCCAACACCTTCAAGACATTTGATCAAGTTTGCCACTGCTATTTCCTTTAGATACTGTCTCGGCTTAATTCCAATACTTCCAAAGTATACAGCAAATAGAGGAGTTACATTTAATTTTAAAGGTGAATTAGGGGCGTATTTCTAGTTATTATGCCCCTCTTTTTTTACGACAGGTCTGACTTATAATGGTTTCTATCTTTTTATGTGTATGTTTGGCTTGCGCCAAGTTTATAAATCTCAATATTTTTTGTATTTGGTGTTAAATTTACAATGGTTATAAATGAGGCCCCAGGGATCTTGATCCAGGAGGGATTGAATGTCTCCGCTGTAACCAAGAAGCTTGATCTTGACATCTAGTCACTTAGCTAGCAAGTTAGCCAACCAAATGCATAGCTGGAGCCCTGAGCTTTGATATAATTTATTTGACACATCTTAGATTTCTTCTAGTTATATTTAACTTCTAGTTAGTTGTAAGCAGTGGTGTAGCATGCAACCCTGCAGCCCCCGCTGTATTGAAAATCATACTGTCAGTATTTCAAAATACCCCGGTATACAGTATAAACAGTCTAGGAAGTATTTTTTTCATTATGTTTCACAAAATGAGAATAACATTACCCTGTGAATGAGGATAACCTAGTAACTACAGATAAATGTATAGTAATGATTAACTCTGTACCATCTCTAGATTCAATCCAATTGTCATTGTTATATGACACCATTTGATCATACAGCATCCATATAGTTTCCAGTCTGAGAAGCCATAATTGTCGTTCTGTGTGTGTTCCTGAACAAGGTTCCTCCAATGACGTTGAGAGGAATATTGTGGGACCAAAGTGGAGTGACAGTGTGGTGATACCTGCCTGCCTGTTTGCCTGCCTGTAGTGGCTCAACGGAGGCGTTTTGCAACAACAGGCCTTGCAGGATCAGTGGCTTTTCATTCCCCTGTTATTCTCAGCAGGGAGGTATTGAGACAGAAAAGAGAGGCATTATAAAAACCTCCCTGTTATTACAGTGAAGAAGATGGAGAGAGAACAAAGCACTGCTCTGATCCCTCATGTTCAGGTCAAAGCCTTCACATTGTGTGTTAAAACACCAGTAGTTGCTGAATAAACCACTGCCAGTCATACAGGAGAACAGGAAAGCATTGTTGTGTCAAGGTAGTGTAGCCTACCTGTAGCTAAAGCATTGTAGCATCTACATTGTGTAGCATGATGTGATGATGGTAATGGAGTGAAGGTGCAATTATATGGAATTGCACCTTTTCAGATGATTGTTTAATACTTCACACCTGAATAGACTTCTGTTAGGCCATGTAGAAGTCAATTATTTATACATTATTATGTGGGTAGCTGTTACACAGTACTGGGATAATATTGCAAATTGAAGCTCTATATCAACTGGGGGGGGCAGGAAATGTCTGTGACACGTTGACCACAGTGAGACAGAACAGTTTAACCTTCAAGCTTGCACCTTGCTCCGTCACAGTGCATTGTCAGGAGCTGTCACTGCTTACAGACTCACTATGATCCCTGGTGAGGAGAGTTGTCCACTGCTATACAAAAGTAGTAAATAGCATCAGCCGTTGATTCAATAAGCAACTGATATTAGTCATGGCTTATGTACAGGAATTAGACATTTTGTGCGTTCTGGGCTTTTCTGTGAAGGTGTTTTTAAGCAAGACATGAACTGATTATACTCTGCGATAGTGCCAGAATACGATGTGACTGTAATTCCTCACCTATATTCATACTGTAATTACTTTTCTCACAAAGCTGTGAATTTGAAAAGAGATTATACTGAATATAACTTCACACGTCCTACCTGCCAGTCTAGCTATTCTCCATGGAAGCTTAGCAAAGACACCGAGGCCAAATGATTGATCAAATTGCTTTCAGTATAGATGTCAGATGACATGTCCTGCTGCTCTGTGTGTCTGACAGAGATGTCAGATGGCATGTCCTGCTGCTCTGTGTGTCTGACAGAGATGGGATCAAAGCTCTGTGACGGTGGATGGCCGCCATTCACCATTCAGGCCAGATGTTCAATCACATGTAAATGGATCCGTGCTTCATGACCTCTGAGAGACTGATGGCAGACTGGGGTGAACTGAAGAGGGGATGGTCCCGACTCCAGTGTCAGCGGGCCAAAAGTGCCACCGGAGATCATGGAAGCTCTTCTATAGATGATTGAGAAGTGCTGCTGGGCAAAACTACATCAGGTTTATGATGGTAAAGAAAGATAGAAATTGCCATGATGAGATCAGGAGGAGTCGTCGTTGACTAAATGGATTTCATCGCAGAAAACAAACATACAAAGACTGTCTGATACTGTGTAGAAACACCACAAAGAACCTGACCTTCTGTCTACATGCACATTTATTTTCTGTTCTTTCCTTCTTTGGAATAATTTTAATTGCTTCATGTCTGTACTCTCTCCTTCAGTCTAGAGTAGGACTGAATTATTTTTTTTACATCATGCCACACCGGTGATTTATGTGGTAGCCGGAGCCATAGACAGAACCTTCAATAAGCTGTTGTGCTTTTATAAGACAGGTTCAGGTGGATTCTGGGAGGGGACCTCTGAACTCTAGCGTTGTATTTCATTCGTAGTGCTGAATGATGAATGTATCCAGATACCTGCTGAACATTTTGTTCATATGGCTCCACTCTACTGCATATGATCTAAACATGCAAGGTCTCACCAATGTCATATCAATGATTAATTCACTCATTTGACAATATCCTCCTACGGAATTAATAATATCATGTGTGTGCTACGCTAAATATTGTTGTTCTACTCAATTATTAATTTTGAGGTATTGTGATTCCATGGTGTAGCTGTTGATAGATCATAATGCTCAGGAAACCATCTGAATAATGAAAACCATAATGCTGCTGCTCAATACTCTTTTTAGGATGTGGGAAGAAGACAAATGTGGGAGAAAACTAAGTGTCGTTTTTAACCCCCACAGTATATGTTATGTATGATATCTTAGACGCCAGATCAAACTAGATTTTCCAGGACAAAAGAGAGATTTTAATTTTGGCTAATCTAACAAAAATAAATCAAACTAAATTCTAATGAGTTTGATTAAATGCTTTTCTGTGTAACACATTGAGATCTAACATTCAAAATGTGTGCTAAGGAAATGTGCTGGGTATGATATTTAATATCCTAAACAACAAAATAAAAATGTTTACTTTTCATTTCTAATTTTGGAACTCCAAATAAGGCTATAACTATACTTTATCACAGAGCTATAGTAGAATAACATGTTAAACATATACATTTGAAGTGGGAAGTTTACATACACCTTAGCCAAATACATTTAAACTCAGTTCTTCACAAATTCTGACATTTAATCCTAGTAAAAGGTCCCTGTCTTAGGTCAGTTAGGATCACCACTTTATTTTAATAATGTGAAATGTAAGAATAATAGTAGAGAGAATGATTTATTTGAGCTTTTATTTCTTTCATCACATTGCCAGTGGGTCAGAAGTTTACATACACTCCATTAGTATTTGGTAACATTGCCTTGAAATTGTTTAATTTGGGTCAAACGTTTCGGGTAGCCTTCCACAAGCTTCCCACAATATGTTGGGTGAATTTTGGTCCATTCCTCCTGACAGAGCTGGTGTAACTGAGTCAAGTTTGTTGGCCTCCTTGATCACACACAATTTTTCAGTTCTGCCCACATTTTCTATGGGTTTGAGGTCAGGGCTTTGTGATGGCCACTCCAATACCTTGACTTTGTTGTCTTTAATTTTGACACAACTTTGGAAGTATGCTTGGGGTCATTGTCCATTTGGAAGACTCATTTGCGACCAAGCTTTACCTTCCTGACTGATGTCTTGAGATGTTGCTTCAATATATCCACATCATTTTCCATCCTCATGATGCCATCTATTTTGTGAAGTGCACCAGTCCCTCCTGTAGCAAAGCACCCCCACAACATGATGCTGCCACCCCCATGCTTCACTGTTGAGAGTGTTCTTCGGCTTGCAAGCCTCTCCCTTTTTCCTCCAAACATAACGATGGTCATTATGGCCAAACAGTTCTATTTTTGTTTCATCAGACCAGAGGACATTTCTCCAAAAAGTATGATCTTTGTCCCCATGTGCAGTTGCAAACCATAGTCTGGCTTTTTTATGGCGGTTTTGGAGCAGTGGCTTCTTCCATGCTGAGCGGCCTTTCAGGTTATGTCGACATAGGACTTGTTTTACTGTGGATATAGATACTTTTCTAACTGTTTCCTCCAGCATCTTCACAAGGTCCTTTGCTGTTGTTCTGAGATTGATTTGCACTTGTCGCACCAAAGTACGTTCATCTCTAGGAAACGCGTCTCCTTCCTGAGCAGTATGACGGCTGCGTGGATCCATGATGTTTATACTTGCATACTATTGTTTGTACAGATGAATGTGGTACCTTCAGGCTCCCAAGGATGAACCAGACTTGTGGAGATCTACAACAAAAAAATCTGATGTCTTGGCTGATTTCTTTTGATTTTCCCATGATGTCAAGCAAAGAGGCACTGATTTTGAAGGTAGGCCTTGAAATACATCCACAGGTACACCTCAAATTGACTCAAATGATGTCAATTAGCCTATCAGTAGCTTCTTGTAGACATAATTTTCTGGAATTTTCCAAGCTGTTTAAAGGCACAGTCAACACAGTATGTAAACTTCTGACCCACTGGAACTTGTGTAGTGGTTGAAAAACGAGTCTTAATGACTCCAACCTAAGTGTATGTAAACTTCTGACTTCAACCGTATGTAGGGATAGAATGTGCCATCAGGTTGTGCATGAAATCGGAAAGGTGGCCCTGGCTAGACTGGTGCCATTTTTCCATCTCTAAAAGGTCGTCTTGTCTCCTGGGGAACAATCCTAAGGCACTCAACACTCACACTAACATTAACCAGTTCAGTGTCAAGGCTCTCTATGTGACTCCAGTATATCCAGTCAGGTTGTGATGACTGTGTTCTGTTCCTCTCTGTTTCTCTGTAGGAGACATGCCTCTCTGCCCACCGACGTCACAGAGAGCCCTTCCAGTCTGATGTCGGCCGGCTGCAGGAGAAGTTTCCCCTGCCGCAAGTGGAAGTCCGCCTCTTTTGGGTACAGTAACATGTTATTGTTGTCCGGGTGTGTATGTGTCAAGTGCTTTCAGTGTAGCTATATGGAGCCCTAAAGCATGATAGCACTGAAATATTTTGTTTGTCTTTAATCACAACAGGACCCTTCAAGCTCAAGATGGCTTAGTGTTTGATGTGATTGTGTTGCTGATGTGAGCACAGTTCCCAATACATTGGCTTTCTGGTAGATATGTTGCACCATGTTTGAATCTCTACAGGCATATTCTAGTGAGCTGGTTGTGACACAGCATTTATCTGGGGACATGTCTGTTTTTTCTCTATACTCATTCTAATGTTGACATTCATAACGGGCATCCTGCTAATGAGATATGATGTTGCTGTATAATACCTGCCTCTATCTCTTATGCATTAGTCAAGAATGGTTTGGAGCCTGAGAGCTTCTCAACAAACGAGATGGGCGAGATTAGAGCACAAATAACACACACACACACACACACACACACACACACACACACACACACACACACACACACACACACACACACACACACACACATACACAGCTTCAAAAGGTTGATGGGGGTTTCAACGCCTCTTCATTGCGCTGTGCTTCATCATCAAATAGCAATGAGCTCCCACCCCATAGCCTACCCTCCTCATTACAGGCCAGAAATATCCCCTAAACTCATACCAGGCTTATTTCCAAAATATGTAACAGCTGTGGTATATGGAAATGAGGGAGAGAGAGACCTGGGATATGAGTATCTGATATTTTAGATGGGAATAAATTGTGAAGTTGTCATGAAGTGTGTCATTTATTTAAATGCCACAGGGTTCTATGAAGTCTTACAGAAGAGATGATGGTGAACGTACTGGGTAAATTAGTATGTCAGATCACCCGTGACAGCTGTGGTCTTTACCCCATGTTTGTTTCAGGAACACATTTAGGAGCTAATAGGTGAAGTGGGTTATGACAGCCATGTGATTGAAGTGTGAAAGGCTGGATTGGCAGCTCTGTTTGTTATCGTTTGTGCTTCATCATCTCCCAGACTCATTAGCATAATTAGCCCCTAGTTACCAATCATTTGACTGACGAGACAGCACAGTGCTCCAATATGCCCCCAACACATTGGTTATTTATTTGGACAATTTACTGATTTGTTATAGTTGGCTGCTATGTTAATTTAGCCCCCAGGTGGTTATTACATTAAATGTATTAACATTATTACCAAGTGTTAATTACTACAGCTCAGTATTGTGTGAGTGTGAGTGTGAGTGTGAGTGTGTGTGTGTGCGTGCGTGTGTGTGTGCGTGCTAGAGGTCAACCGATTTAATCGTAATGGCCAATTAATTAGGGCAGATTTCAAGTTTTCATAACAATCGGAAATCAGTATTTGTGGACACCGATTTGGCCGATTTAAAAAAATATATATAAATGTTTTTTACACCTTTTATTTAATCTTTATTTAACTAGGCAAATCAGTTAAGAACACATTATTTTCAATGACGGCCTAGGAACTTTGGGTTAACTGCCTTGTTCAGGGGCAGAACAACATATTTTTTACCTTGTCAGCTCGGGGATACAATCTTGCAACCTTACAGTTAACTAGTCCAACGTTCTAACCAGCTGCCTCTCGTTGCACTCCACAAGGAGACTGCCTGTTACGCGAATGCAGTAAGAAGCCAAGGTAAGTTGCTAGCTAGCATTAAACTTATCTTGTAAAAAACAAATTAATCAATCATAATCACTAGTGAACTACACATGGTTGATGATATTACTAGTTTATCTAGCGTGTCCTGCGTTGCATATAATCGATGCGGTGCGTATTCGCAAAAAAGGACTGTCGTTGCTCCAACGTGTAGCTAACCATAAACATCAATGCCTTTCTTAAATTCAATACACAGAAGTATATATTTTTAAACCTGCATATTTAGCTAAAAGAAATCCAAGTTAGCAGGCAATATTAACCAGGTGAAATTGTGTCACTTCTCTTGCATTCATTGCACGCAGAGTCAGGGTATATGCAACAGTTTGGGCCGACAGAGAGATACGGCAGAAATCAGGTAATGGTGGACTGAAGGAAGTTATGTAGAGCGCCTCAAGATAAAATGTCATATTCAATATCGGCAAGTTAGACTAAATATTAGCACTACACATTCTGGTGGATGAAAACCTTCAATCTGGATAATAACACAAAACAAATCTTAAGACTAGAGACATTTATCGACAAATATTACAAAAACAAGCAACACCCAAACATGACGGAGAGTAAGACAGGGGAACCGATTCTAAAACGAAAACGTGACTCTTCTACAGACACAGACGATTTAATATTTTCACCACCAGGAATGGTAAAGGTCGAAAACGATCGGTTAAAATCAATAAATGAAAAACTGGGTATACTTGAATTAGTTAGTAAGGATATAAAAGGGTTGAAGGCAAGCCTCGAGATGAGTGATGAAAAAGCTGCGACATTGGAGAAGGAAACAAACAAGTTAAAAGGGACAGTCAATAAGATTGAAACCAAAGTAAATGAAATTAAAAAGGAGAACACCGTTCTGAGAGAAGCCTTACTGGACATACAAACTAGATCCATGAGAGAGAATCTGGTACTTACAGGTATCCAGGAGAAAGAAGGAGAAGTTCCTGAATCTGTAGTTAAGAGAGTTCCTCCTTACAGCGTTTCAGAACCAGATTCAGAAGTTATCGACAAAATCCAACCTGAACGTGTACACCGCTTCGGGCGGAGAGGGCAGAGGTATGAACGCCCAATAGTTGCCAAATTTGCTTCATTTAAAGATAAAGTAATGGTTAAAAGCCTGGGTAAAAGACTTGCTGGGACCAAAATTGGCATGAATGACCAGTTTCCAAAAGAAATTGCAGAACGGCGTAAAGTTCTGTATCCAATTTTCAAAGAAAATAGATTAAAAGGGAAACGAGTAGCTCTCGTCGTTGATAAACTATATGTTGATAACCAGTTGTTCAGAGACACAAAGACTACTCCATGGCTATTTTAAAAATGACAAAGTTCTTATAGACAAGGAAAATAATTCAACGAATTCTAGCCCGGTTATGGATTGTAACAATACAATTTTAAAAAAGAAGCTTTTGTATATATATCTTCATATACAGTGGGGCAAAAAAGTATTTTCGTCAGCCACCAATTGTGCAGGTTCTCCCACTTAAAAAGACGAGAGAGGCCTGTAATTTTCATCATAGGTACACTTCAACTATGACAGACAAAATGAGAAAAAAAATCCAGAAAATCACATTGTAGGATTTTTTATGAATTTATTTGCAAATTATGGTGGAAAATAAGTATTTGGTCAATAACAAAAGTTTCAATATTTTGTTATATACCCTTTGTTAGCAATGACAGTCAAACGTTTTCTGTAAGTCTTCACAAGGTTTTCACACACTGTTGCTGGTATTTTGGCCCATTCCTCCATGCAGATCTCCTCTAGAGCAGTGATGTTTTGGGTCTGTTGCTGGGCAACACGGACTTTCAACTCCCTCCAAAGATTTTCTATGGGGTTGAGATCTGGAGATGCTTGAAATGCTTCTTACGAAGCCACTCCTTCGTTGCCCGGGCGGTGTGTTTGGGATCATTGTCATGCTGAAAGACCCAGCCATGTTTCATCTTCAATGCCCTTGCTGATGGAAGGAGGTTTTCACTCAAAATCTCACGATACATAGCCACATTCATTCTTTCCTTTACACGGATCAGTCGTCCTGGTCCCTTTGCAGAAAAACAGCCCCAAAGCATGATGTTTCCACCCCCATGCTTCACAGTAGGTATGGTGTTCTTTGGATGCAACTCAGCATTCTTTGTCCTCCAAACACGACGAGTTGAGTTTTTACCAAAAAGTTATATTTTGGTTTCATCTGACCATATGACATTCTCCCAATCTTCTTCTGGATCATCCAAATGCTCTCTAGCAAACTTCAGACGGGCCTGGACATGTACTGGCTTAAGCAGGGGGACACGTCTGGCACTGCAGGATTTGAGTCCCTGGCGGTGTAGTGTGTTACTGATGGTAGGCTTTGTTACTTTGGTCCCAGCTCTCTGCAGGTCATTCACTAGGTCCCCCCGTGTGGTTCTGGGATTTTTGCTCTCCGTTCTTGTGATCATTTTGACCCCACAGGGTGAGATCTTGCTTGGCGCCCCAGATCGAGGGAGATCAGTGATCTTGATCTTGCTCCCACAGTTTTGCAGATTCAGTCTTCCCAACCTGGTGCAGGTCTACAATTTTGTTTCTGGTGTCCTTTGACAGCTCTTTAGTCTTGGCCATAGTGGAGTTTGGAGTGTGACTGTTTGAGGTTGTGGACGGGTGTCTTTTATACTGATAACAAGAAGAAGTTACAGGTCTGTGAGAGCCAGAAATCTTGCTTGTTTGTAGGTGACCAAATACTTATTTTCCACCATAATTTGCAAATAAATTCATTAAAAATCCTACAATGTGATTTTCTGGATTTTTTTCTCATTTTGTCTGTCATAGTTGAAGTGTACCTATGATGAAAATTACAGGCCTCTCATCTTTTTAAGTGGGAGAACTTGCACAATTGGTGGCTGACTAAATACTTTTTTGCCCCACTTTATATAGACACTCAATCATCATGTTACTTTTTAATGGTACGTTTACAAACATATTTTGATAAATAGAATTGAAAATTGTGTCTCATTATGGTAAGTGGTGAAATAAGTATAGCCAGTTACAATTGTAATGGCCTAGCAGATAATAAGAAAAGACGATCAGTATTTACCTGGCTAAAAGATAAGGAATATAATATATATTGTTTACAAGAAACCCATTCAACAATTTTAGATTAAGTTTTGTGGAAAAAGAACTGGGGGGGGGCAAAATATATTTCTCCCATGGGCAAAGAATTTCAAAAGGGGGGATGGTTTTAATTAACAGTAATTTTGATCCAAATGTGCAAATTGTCCAAACAGATTATCAAGGTAGATGGGTTATTTTAAATATGTTATTGGACAATAAACAGATATGGCTTATTAACGTATACGGTCCAAATAATGATGATACAAGCTTCTTTGAAAATATTTATAAGAATTTATCAACTCTACAAGCAACACTAGACTCTTATTATGGTGGGAGATTTTAATACGGTCTTAAATACCTCTTTGGACCGGAAAGTAAATCACACTACAAACTATCACCCTCAGGCACTTAAGGAAATCATGAATGTCATGGATATATTGGAATTAGTGGATATATGGAGACTTAAATACCCTGACCTAGTGAGATATACATGTCGGAGGCTTAATCAAGCTAGTCGTCTTGACTACTTTCTTATGCCATTCTCTCTGACACCAAAAGTTTAAAAAGTGTTGATAGGGGACAGAATGCGGTCGGATCATCACATAATTGGCATATATATTATTCTTATAGAATTTCCACGTGGGTGAGGATATTGGAAATTTAATCAAAGCCTACTAGATGATAAATTGTTTAGATCTAGGACAGAAGAATTTATAACTGACTTTTTCCTATATAACATAGGTACAGCAGATCCCCTTATTGTATGGGACACTTTTAAATGTGCCTTTTAAATGTGCCATGCAATTCAGTTCTCATCTATAAAACAAAAGCAATTTAGATCAAAAGACTCCATATTAACAAAGGAAATTGAAGAACTAACAGTGCAGTTAGATAGCAATAAAAACGGTACCATAGAGGCACAGAATAAGTTAGAGGGGGGGAAAAAGAAATGGAGGAACTTATTCAAGAAAGATCCAGTGTAATATATTATAAAAATAAAGGGAACTGGATGGAATATGGGGAAAAATGCACCAAATTATTTTTCAATCTTCAATATAGAAATGCTTCCCCAAAAAATGTATTAA